>NW_027252746.1:555000-637500 GCF_044704955.1 Pristiophorus japonicus
CAGAGAGAGAGAGAGATAGAGACGGGGAGAGAGAGACAGAGGTCAGAGAGAGCAAGAGAGAGAGCAAGACAGAAATAGATAGCGAGAGAGAGAGATATGCACAGGGAGAGGCAGAGAGAGAGAAAAAAGAGACAGAGAGATAGGGAGATAGAGAGATAGAGAGAGATATAGACAGAGAGAGAGAGAGAGAGACAGAGAGTCAGAGTGCACGCGAGAGAGAGAGCGAGACAGAGACAGATAGCGAAAGGGATGGAGATACACAGAGAGAGACAGAGAGAGAGAGAGACAGAAACAGAGAGAGACAGAGAGACAGAGCGAGAGAGTCAGAGATAAGCAGATTGAGAGAGACAGAGAGTGAGAGAGTGAGAGAGACAGAGAGAGAGAGGCAGAGAGCGAGAGGCTGAGAGAGACGGAGACAGAGGCAGAGAGAGGAAGAGAGATAGACAGATTGAGAGAAACAGAGAGATACAAAGTGAGAGACAGAGAGAGACAGAGAGAGAGAGACAGAGACAGAGGTAGAGAGAAAAAGAGAGACTGACAGAATGAGATAGAGAGAGAGAGAGACACAGAGTGAGAGAGACAGAGAGAGACACAAACCCTTGTAGGACTGGACTGTGACTCTTGTGAGACAGGAATGTTTCCAATGTGGGACTGGACTGTGATCCCTGTGGGAGTGGACAGTGATCCCTGTGTGACTGGACTGTGATCCCTGTTGCACTGGACTTTGATCCCTGTTGGAATGGACTGTGATACCTGTGGGGCTGGACTGTGACCCCTGTTGGACTGGACTGTGATCCCTGTTGGACTGGACTGTGATCCCTGTTGGACTGGATTCTGATCCATGTGGGACTGGACTGTAACCCCTGTGGGACTGGACTGTGACCCCTGTGGTACTGGACTGTGACCCCTGTGGGACTGGACTGTGACCCCTGTGGGACTGGACTGTGAACCTGTGGGATTGGACTGTGACCCCTGTGGGACTGGCTGTGACCCCTGTGGGACTGGACTGTTATCCCTTTGGGGCAGGGCAGTCACCGCTTTGGTCTTGGGCTGTGACCACTGTGGTACTGGACTGTGACCCCTGTGGAACTGGACTGTGATCCCTGTGGGACTGGACTGTGATTCTGTGGGAATGGACTGTGATCCCTGTGGGACTGGACAGTGACCCCTGTGGGACTGGAGTGTGATCCCTGTGGGACTGGAGTGTGCTCCCTGTTGGACTGGATTGTGATCCATGTGGGACTGGACTGTAACCCCTGTGGGACTGGACTGTGACCCCTATGGGACTGGACTGTGACCCCTTTGGGACTGGACTGTGACCCCTGTGGGACTGGACTGTAACCCCTGTGGGACTGGACAGCAACCCCTGTGGGACTGGAATGTTATCCCTTTGGGGCAGGAATGTCACCCCTGTGGTACTGGACTGTGACCTCTGTGGTACTGGACTGCGACCCCTGTGGGACTGCACTGTGACCCCTGTGGGACTGGACTGTGACCCTGTGTGACTGAAATATGATCCCTGTGGGACAGGAATGAGATCCTTGTGGGACAGGACGGTGATCACTGTGGGATTGGACTGAGTTCCCTGTGTGACTGGACTGTGAACCCTGTGTCACTGGACTCTGACCACTGTGGGCAGGGCTGTGATCCCTGTGGGACTGGACATTGATCCCCGTGAGAGTAGACTTTGATCCCTGTGAGACAGGAATGTGACCGCAGTGGGCCTAGACTTTAAACCCTGTGGCGCTGGACTGTGATCTTTGTGGGACTGTACAGTAACCCCTGTGGGACTAGACTGCGATCCCTGTGGGACTGTACTGTGATCTTTGTGGGACTGTACAGTAACCCCTGTGGGACTAGACTGCGATCCCTGTGGGACTGGACTGTGATCCCTGTGGGACTGGACTGTGAACCCTGTGGGACTGGACTGCGATCCCTGTGGGACTGGACTGTGATCCCTGTGGGACTGGATTGTGATCCCTGTGGGAATGGACTGTGGCCCCTGTTGGACAGGACTGTGATCCCTGTGGGACTGTATTGTGATCCCTGTGGGAATGGACTGTGACCCCTGTCGGACTGGATTGTGATCCCTGTGGGAATGGACTGTGACCCTGCTGGACTGGACTGTGATCCCTGTGGGACAGGAATGAGATCCTTGTGGGACAGGACGGTGATCAAAGTGGGATTAAACTGTGTTCCCTGTGTACTGGACTGTGAACCCTGTGGAACTGTACTCTGATCCCTGTGGGCAGCACTGTGATCCTTGTGGGACTGGACACCCGCACTGTGGGACAGGACTGTAATCGCATTGGGGCTGGACTGTGATCCCTGTGGGACTGGACTGTGATCCTTGCGTGACTGCACTGTGACCACTGTGTGACTGGACTGTGATCCCTGTTGGATTGGATTGTGATCCATGTGGGACTGGACTGTAACCCCTGTGGTACTGGAGTATGACCCCTGTGGGACTGGACTGTGACCCGTGTGGGACTGGATTGTGACCCCTGTAGGACTGGACTGTCACCCCTGTGGTACTGGAATGTGTCCCCTGTGGGACTGGGCTGTGACCCCTGTGCGACTGGACTGTGACCCCTATGGGACTGGACTGCGAACCCTGTGGGACTGGACTGTGAACCCTGTGGGACTGGATTGTGATCCCTGTGGGAATGGACTGTGGCCCCTGTTGCACAGGACTGTGATCCCTGTGGGACTGGATTGCGATCCTTGTGGGACTGGACTGTGACCCCATTGGGACTGGACTGTGATCCTTGTGCGACTGGAATGTGACACGTGTGCGAATGGACGTATCCCGTGTGGGACTGGACTGTGAACTCTGTGGGACTAGACTGTGACCCCTGTGTGACTGGACTGTGATCCCTGTGGCACTGGACTGTGATCCCTGTTGCACTGTACTGTGACCCCTGTGGGACTGGACTGTAACCCCTGTGGTACTGGACTGTGTCTCCTGTGGGAGTGGACTGTGAACCCTGTGGGACAGGACTGTGATCCCTGTGGGACTGGACTGTGACCCCTGTGGGACTGGACTGTGATCCCTGTGGGACTGGACTGTGAACTCTGTGCGACTGGACAGTGATCCCCTTGAGACAAGACTGTGACCCCATTGGAACTGGACTGTGACCCTTGTGCGACTGGAATGTGACACGTGTGCGAATGGACGTAACCCGTGTGGGACTGGACTGTGAACTCTGTGGGACTGGACAGTGTTCCCTGTGGGACTGGACTGTGACCCCTGTGGGACTGGACTGTGATCCCTGTGGGAATCGACTGTGACCCCTGGGAGACTGGACTGTGACCCCTCTGGGACTGGACAGTGACACCTATTGGACTGGACTGTGATCCTTGTCGGACTGTACTGTGATCCCTGTCGGACTGGACTGTGACCCCTGTGGGATAGGACAGTGATCCCTGTGGGACTGGACTCTGAACCCTGTGCGACTGGACTGTGTCCCCTGTGGGACTGGATTGTTATTCCTGTGGGACCGAACTGTGATCCCTGTGGGATAGGACTGTGATCCCTGTGGGACTGGACTGTAATCCCTGTGGGACTGGACTGTGATCCCTGTGGGACTGGACTGTGATTCTTTCGGGACTGGACTGTGATCCCTGTGGGATAGGACTGTGATCACTGTGGGACTGGACTTTGATCTTTTTGGGAATGGACTGTGATCCTGTGGGACTGAAATATGATCCGTGTGGGACAGGAATGAGATCATTGTGGGACAGGACGGTGATCAATGTGGGATTGGACTGAGTTCCCTGTGTGACTGGTCTGTGAACCCTGTGGCACTGGACTCTGACCCATGTGTTACTGGACTCTGACCACTGTGGGCAGGGCTGTGATCCTTGAGGGACTGGACACCCGCACAGTGGGACACGACTGTAATCCCATTGGGACTGGACTGCGATCCCTGTGGGTCTGGACTGTGATCCTTGCGTGACTGCACTGTGACCCCTGCGTGACTGGACTGTGATCCTTGTGGGGCAAGACGGTGATCATGTGGGATTGGACTGTGTTCCCTGTGGCACTGGACTGTTATCACTTCGGGACTGGATGTGATCCATGTGGGACTGGACTGTGATCGCTTCGGGACTGGACTGTGATCCCTGTGGGACAGGACTGTTATCCCTGTCGGACTGGATTGTGATCCCTGTGGGACTGGACTGTGATCCCTGTGGGACTGGACTGACACCCCTGTGGGACTGGACTGTGATCCCTGTGGGACTGGACTGTGATCCCTGTGGGACTGGACTGTGATCCCTGTGGTACTGGACTGTGATCCCTGTGGGAATGGACTGTGATCACTGTTGGACTTGACTGTGATACTTGTGGGACCGGAATGACATCCTTGTGGAACAGGACATGATCACTGTGGGATTGGCCTGTGTTCCCTGTGGCACTGGACTGTGACACCGGTGGCACTGGACTCTGATCCCTGTGGTACTGGAATCTGACCCCGATGGCACTGGACTCTTACCCCTGTGGGCATGTCTGTGATCCGTGTGGGACTGGACTGTGATCCCTGTGGGACTGTACACCCGCTCAATGGGACTGGACTGTGATCCCTGTGGTACTGGACTGTGATCCCTGTGGGACTGGACTGTGATCCCGGTTGGACTGGATTGTGATCCATGTGGGACTGGACTGTAACTCCTTTGGTACTGGAGTATGACCCCTGTGGGACTGGACTGTTACCCTTGTGGGACTGGACTGTGACCCCTGTGGGACTGGACTGTCACCCCTGTGGTACTGGATTGTGTCCCCTGTGGGACTGCACTGTGACCCCTGTTGGACTGGACTGTGACCCTTGTGCGACTGGAATGTGACACGTGTACGAATGGACGTATCCCGTGTGGGACTGGACTGTGAACTCTGTGGGACTGGACTGTGATCCCTGTGGCACTGGACTGTGATCCCTGTTGCACTGGACTGTGACCCTTGTGGGACTGGACTGTTACCTCTGTGGTACTGGACTGTGTCCCCTGTGGGACTGGACTGTGACCCATGTGGGACTGGACTGTGACCCCTCTGGGACTGGACTGTGAACCTGTGGGACAGGACTGTGACCACTGTGGGACTGGACTGTGAACTCTGTGGGACTGGACAGTGATCCCTTTGGGACTGGACTGTGATCCCTGTGGGACTGGACTGTGATCCCTGTGGGACTGGACTGTGAACTCTGTGCGACTGGACTGTGATCCACTTGAGACTGGACTGTGACCCCATTTGGACTGGACTATGACCCTTGTGCGACTGGAATGTGACATGTGTGCGAATGGACGTAACCCGTGTGGGACTGGACTGTGAACTCTGTGGGACTGGACAGTGAACCCTGGGAGACTGGACTGTGACCCCTCTGCGACTGGACTGTGACACCTGTTGGACTGGAATGTGATCCCTGTCGGACTGGACTGTGATCCCTGTCGGACTGGACTGTGACCACTGTTGGATAGGACTGTGATCCCTGTGGGACTGGACTGTGAACCCTTTGCCACTGGACTGTGTCCAATGTGGGACTGGATTGTGATCCCTGTGGGACTGGACTGTGATCCCTGTGGGATAGGACTGTGATCACTGTGGGACTGGACTGTGATCCCTGTGGGACTGGACTGTGATCCCTGTGGGACGGGACTATTATCCTGTGGGACTGGACTGTGATCCTTGTGGGACTGGACTTTGATCCTGGTGGGACTGGAATGAGATTCCTCTGATGACTGGACTGTGATCCCTTCGGAACTGGATTGTGATCCCTGTGGGATTGGACTGTTATCCCTGTGGGACTGGACTGTGAACTTCTGGGACTGGTCTGTGATCACTGTGGGATTGGACTGTTATCCCTGTGGGACAGGACTGTGAACCTGTGGGACTGGACTGTGATCACTGTGGGACTGGACTGTGATCCCTTCGGGACTGCACTGTGATCCGTGTGGGACGAGACTTTGATTCTTTCGGGACTGGACTGTGATCCCTGTGGGACAGTAATGTGATCCCTGTGGGACTGGACTTTGATCTCTTTGGGAATGGACTGTGATCCCTGTGGGACTGAAATATGATCCCTGTGGGACAGGAATGAGATCCTTGTGGGACAGGACGGTGATCACTGTGGGATTGTACTGAGTTACTTGTGTGACTGGACTGTGAACCCTGTGGCACTGGACTCTGACCCCTGTGTTACTGGACTCTGACCACTGTGGGCAGGGCTGTGATCCCTGTGGGACTGGACATTGATCCCCGTGAGACTAGACATTGATCCCTGTGAGACAGGAATGTGACCCCAGTGGGCCTGGATGTAAACCCTGTGGCGCTGGACTGTGATCCATGTGGCACTTCACTATGATCCATGTTGGACTGGACTGTGATCCCTGTTCGTCTGGACTGTGATCATTGTGGGACTGGACTGTAACCCCTGTGGGACTGGACTGTGATTCCTGTGGGACAGGAATGAGATCCTTTTGGGTCAGGAAGGGGAACAATGTGGGATTAAACTGTGTTCCCTGTGTACTGGACTGTGAACCCTGCGGCACTGTATTCTGACCCCTCTGGCACTGGACTCTGACCCCTGTGGGCAGGACTGTGAGCCTTGTGGGACTGGGCACCCGCACAGTGGGGCAGGACTGTAATCCCATTGGGACTGGACTGTGATCCCTGTGGGACTGGACTGTGATCCTTCCGTGACTGCACTGTGACCCCTGTGTGACTGGACTGTGATCCTTGTGGGGCAAGACGGTGATCATGTGGTATTGGACTGTGTTCCCTGTGGCACTGGACTGTTATCCCTTCGGTACTGGAATGTGATCCATGTGGGACTGGACTGTGATCGCTTCGGGACTGGTCTGTGATTCCTGTGCGACTGGACTGTTACCCCTGTCGGACTGGATTGTGATCCTTGTGGGACTTGACTGTGATCCCTGTGGGACTGGACTGTGACCCCTGTGGAACTGGACTGTGGTCCCTGTGGGACTGGACTGTGATCCGTGCGGGGTTGGACTGTGATCCCTGTGGTACTGGACTGTGACCCCTGTGGGAATGGACTGTGATCACTGTTGGACTTGACTGTGATACCTGTGGAACCGGAATGACATCCTTGTGGGACAGGACGGTGATCACTGTGGGATTGGACTGTGTTCCCTGTGGCACTGGACTGTGACCCCTGTGGCACTGGACTCTGAACCCTATGGCACTGGAATCTTACCCCGATGGCACTGGACTCTGACCCCTGTCGGCAGGTCTGTGCTCCGTGTGGGACTGGACTGTGATCCCTGTGGGACTGTACACCCGCTCTGTGGGTCTGGACTGTGATCCCTGTGGGACTGTACACCCGCTCTGTGGGACTGGTCTGTGATCCCTGTGGGACTGGACTGTGATCTCTGTGGGACTGGACTGTGATCCCTGTGGGACTCGCATGTGATGCCTATGGGTCTGGACTGTGATCCCTGTGGGACTGGACTGTGATCCCTGTGGTACAGGACTGTGATCCCTATGGGACAGGACTGTGATCCAATGGGACTGGACTGCAATCCCTCTGTGACTGGACTGTGGTCCCTGTGGGAATGGACTGTGATCCCTGTGGGACAGGACTGTGATCCAGTGGAACTGGACTTCTATCCCTGTGGGACTGGAATGTGATCCCTGTGGGACTGGACTCGGAGCCCTGTGGAACTGGACTATGATCCCTCTGGGACAGGACTGTTAACCCTGTTGATGGGTTGCGTAAAATTCCCATGAGTCGCTCTCCCTGAAAATTAAAGAAAATGGACTGTTAAAAATGAGAGTTGGTTTTGCAAGTGGAGATCTAATTTTAAAAGGAAAAATACAAAAGGAGGCCAACCTCATGGAAAGACCCCGCGGCTCCCACCCCCGCCCCCCCCCCCCTCCCTCTGCCCTGCCAGCGTTAGGACTTTTTGGAAATAGATTTCAAAATGGATCTAAATTACAGAAGCCTAAGATCCCCTAAACATCAATGGGAAGGAGCATATCAATGTTAAGATTCCACAACATTTTGGCTGTGAAAAATAGTTACCGAATACAGGAGGTGAGGCTAACCTCTATGAATCAAAATCGTTTGTTAAGGATCTCAAACTGTCGTGGAGAGCTATGCAGCAACAATTCACCACCTAAAAGATAATCAAATTACTAGCCATTATCTAAACTACAGAACTCATCCAAATATGCTAGAAGCCAATTACCCAATCAACCACTCTGGAAATCATAGGCACAACTCGATGTCCAGGAAACGGGACAATCCTAAAACAGTGCAAAACCAGTGATAGCACATTATCACACCCTAATCGAGTTACTGCTGACTAGCCCACCAAAAACACTGACAAAGGAGACATTTGAAACTCAATGGACAGAACAGTCTAAACAAAGCCCAAGAACTCATTAAGAGCGAAGATAAGGAAGCCTGTTTTAGTATAACTGAAGGCCTCTTTGGCATTTAAGGGTGCGCCTCGTGACACTCTTCAGGTCGCAGTCTCGTGGCATAAGTTTAACCCCAGCCTCGAAAAGTGCTATCCCGAAATATCGGCGTGAAGAATCTCTAAAACTAAAAAGGACAGCACCACGACAGCAAACATGTTTTCACAACAACTATCGGAAAGTTCCAGACTGTCGCAACCAATCGAATCGTCAACGAGAACCAACGCGACAAAACCGAAGAAAAACCGAACATTGTTTCCACTCGACAAGCTGGTCCAACGCTACCAAGGGGTAAAACATTACCTATCTGAACTTTTAAGACTACCCTGACCAAGTAAAAGTGAATACTCAGCCCACAAGTCCGATACGACCAGGACAAGTAAGGCAAACCCTGGAGTTGGAACTGACAAAAGGGAATTGTTGAGCATGGTCCCTGAAATCCCAGAGTTCTAACCTAGCTAGATCGTGGGTCTGGGAGGTTGGGGTTTTTCTTACTGTTCCTACCTGTTGATGTTCTGGTGTGTTTTCCCCTTCCAGGTTCAGTGCAGAAGTATTTTGGGAGGTGCGAGGAATGTGTTCTTTTAATCTGTTATATGTGTTATGTGTTTTTCCCAAATATACAGCATTTGAGTTGCCATTTCTCCCTATTTGTAACTGCTTACTGCGATTATTAAAAACGTGCCTTTTTACTCTGTCTGTACACAATAAAACCAGTTTTGCATCGTACGCTACTGACTCTGTCTCAGTTGCTCACAACCCCCAAATCAGTCCATATTCTAGAATCCAGGGTGTGGGGCGCCTCGAAAACGCCAAGGTATCAGAGAAACCTGACCAAAATCCAATCCTACATAATGGCGACCACAAAGGGACTGTTGCAAAAGGGATGTGAGGAGACAGACTTTGGTTGTGAGAAAAGAAGTAAAATGGAAGAGAGGATTGCTTCCTATGTGGTCAAAAGAGTGAATGGACCAAAGAAGTGGGTCCGCGATCTGTTGCATGCTGAGCGTCCAGGGGACGCTGCAGCCCAGTGGACAGAGGGTCAAACTCACAAAAAGGCAGTGGAAAAGGCAATTTGGCTAGTATGTCTGCTTAAACAGGTCCAACTCTTAGATTTGACAGTAGAGAAACTAAGGGCTGAACTGAGAGCGGCAGAGGAACAGTCTAGTGCACAGACAATCATAGGGGAAAGGTTAATGAGAGAGTTACATGAGCACAACGAGGAAAGGCTTTACACAGGGAAGACGTTCAGGAATGGGTTGGATTAAATGCAGTGTCAGGTCACATAGGCTAAGAAAAATGAATGAGGACTGCAAGCTGAGAATGCTCGCCTTACTAGTCAAATTAAAGAGCAGGAGGAGAGAGTCAAAGACATCCAGGCAGCCTACAGAGTAATCAGCACTCAGGGGTTTGAGTCGGGAGATCACGGTCCCTGCCAGCAGCAAATTGAAAGTTTAAACCGCGCTCTGTCCAGGGCAAGAGGCATGTGTGTTTCATAATTCCGGGTACAACCCGGGCAGACCTGGAAGAGCAGGAGAAAACTGTTCTGTCACACCCTGTGGCGCCGGGGAACAACCCGCTTGGTGCAGCAGGAGGGAGGGACAATTGCTCAGGCAGGCAGGGAGTACGGACCACCACCATCTGTGGTGCCGGGGTTTAACTCGGTTTGGCAGCAGGGATAGAACGGTGAGCCAGATTTGAAAGGGTCGGAGCCGGGTCCAATGTGTCTTGTCCGGCAGCAAAAGTTCAGCGAGTGTGGGTGGAGCACCGGGGGTTCTTGAGAGCCAATTCGTTGTTCCCCACACGACCCAACAGTGGAGGGCGATGGTAAGCCACCTGAGTAAGCTCACACATAAGGGAGACCCCTCAATCCACTTCATGGAAGTGGAACAGGCAGCCGAGATTAGCGGGTGTGATGACTCAGAGCAGGTAAAACTGTTCCTTTTTTCCCGGGACAGCAAGCTGTACCAGTCCATTTCGGCGGAGTGCTGAAAGGGCAGGGGTATATATGATGATGTCCGGGATGAAGGTCTGGAGGCCATGGGTCAAAATGAGGGAAGACCCTTCTCGCGAATGGACAAGACAGTGCAGCTCGTGGGAGAAACCCCTCAGGCTTCCGCTGACAGGCTGTGGCCTGTGTATCAGCGAGCCTGCAGTCTGGCTCTCGACCGGGCTAACCTTACACCGGTAGAACGGGCACAATGGCTCCGGAGCATAGAGGCGAACAGCCTGCCCCGGATCACAGCCAGAACAGAGCTTTGGTTTGACCCGAGAGACCCCCAAGCCACCGAGGAAACAGTGATCAGGCAATTGACCATGGCATATCGGAACTGCAGGGGGGAAGAGCACCCACCCAAGGGAAAGGTACATGAGTTAAAACACAGTCAGGGAAAGAATGCGTGGCACCAGGAAGCGGGTAACCCTCCGAAACCAAGCGCAACTTCTTTGGGTGCGGGAAGCATGGGCATTGGCGGAATGACTGTAGGAATCCCTGGAAGGACAGGATAGGAAAGAATCCCACAGTCCCAGCCAAAAAGACCGAGCCGTCGGTCTCTCCCCAAACATTTGAGACCATGGTGGCCGCATTCCAAACCGGACTAATGGGTCCGGGGAAGATAGCCTCGGCCACCAGTAAAGTGATACCACCTATCTCATCTCACCCAGATTTATTACTAGAACCAGCGCAGCCTGTCGACCTGTGACCCGAGTGTACGGTGCCTGGAAGCGACCGTATGTCGAAATGGATGTGGGGAGAGTCAAGGGGACTTATTTTCTGGACACTGGAGCATCATGCACCATAGCCTATGCAGATGACCCCACAGCTTCACCTCTATCAAAAGGGACCTCGAACAGCCGAGTGGGATTCACGGGCAATGAACAGGCTGGGTCATTCTCCATCCCGCTGTCCATTCAATTAGGAACGCTGCACACTCAGTGGACGTGTGTCCTGATGAAGTGGGAGCAGGAGGGAAAAGGAATCCTGGGGACCGAATTTATTATAGGTCACCGGATTCTAGTGGATAGAAGAAGCCATTGTCTGTGGGGGCAGCCTGTACCGTTAAAGAAAGTGAGGTAGCAGTCATCCCAGAGAAACAAGGAAAGGGGACCCTGTGTACAATGAAGAAAAGGGATGGTTACGACCTTGAATTACTGGTCAGTAACACTCCAGTGGAGCAGCGGGCTGCTGTGCGAGTACATCTCGCCACATTTGCCACTCACAAACATGATTTTCGTAGAGTAAACGGATCGAGGTCAGTGTGAGTGGGAACCATATGACCCGACCACAAAAGCTGTACAATTTCCCCAGGGAAGCAGAGGCAGACATGGAAACGACCATAGGTTCTTTGGTTAACTAGGGGGTATTGAGACTGATAGCCACCCAAGTGAACTCTCCACTGTGGCCGGTTAAGTAACCGGAGAATTCCTGGAGAGCCACGGTGGACTACCGGCTACTAGCAGCAAACATGATCTACCTGGGGACAGCCCACCAGTGCTCTGTAGAAGGGGTATGGAAAGTCAACGTAGGTTTTCGGGCTGGGATAGTCTCCACGAACCGCGAAATCTACGTGGACGGTTCGAACACTGCAATTGTTGATGAACGACTCACATGGTGTGGAGTCTATGACCCAGAGGCGAACATGGCCCTGGCTATTAAACTCCCCATCACCATGAGCGCCCAGCATGTCGAACTGTCCACGGTGGTATTTGTGGTCACCCACCCCGAGAAATTACCTACACCGTACACGATTTGCTCGGACATTTTGTTCACATACAACTCGTGTCCGGAGTACTTGGCCATCTGGTCCCGTCGGGAGACATTTGGCAATCAAGCCCCTGCTGAAAAAGATCATGACGGCCTTCGGGGAGGAAAGGGAGAATTACATTCACAATGTGAAAGACCACTCAACCACTGAACCTCGAGTTCAAGGAAACCAGCAGGCAGACGTGCTGGCTAAGGAGGGTGCTCGCACAGGGAAGTTTTGGGATCTTTACGCCCTGGACCCCATAGCAGCAGGTAGGGGCAGGTATGAACGGCAGACAGGGCAGGAGTGGTATTAGCGGTGGACTTGAAAACAGTTCAAGCCCAGGATCCAGTCCTAAGACCCGTTTTAAATGCACGAACCAAGGGAGAAAAGGTAGAAGGATGATACGGCGCAGCAGCCATGACCATTAAAGAAGGCATGCTGTTCAGGTGAGAGCAATGGGTAATGCCACAACAACACAGGAGGGAATTCCTCCAACTTGACAATGAGGGTCCAGGAGCGGGGCAGCCCGGACCTGAGACCACCTGGCAACGGGTTGAACAGGCAGGGTGGTGGTCGAGACTCAGGGAGGATGTTCGCAAGTTCTACGCCGACTGCCTAGTGTGTGCTGCTGACATCTCTGACCCCCAGAAAAGGAAGGTTTCTATGGGACACATAAGGAGGGTAGAGGGACCATGGCAGTCGATTCAGATCGACTACATCGGGCCCCTACCCACCGCCCAGGGAGGCTATAATTACTGCCTAGTCCTGGTAGATGTGTTCTACAAATGGGTTGAAGCCTCTCCATGCCGAACAGCCACCGCTTTAGGAACGGGTAGGATCCTTGTGAAAGAGGTAATCCCCGGTGGGGACTACCACAGTATGTGGAGACTGACCAGGGGAGCCACTTCACAGGTCAGCTAATGCAGGCAACCCTTAATACGCTCGGCATTCAAGGGAAATGGCATGTTGCCCACAACCCATAGTCATCAGGTATTGTGGAGCGTTAAACCGCACCATTAAAGGAAGGCTGCGGAAGGAGACGAGGGACTCACCCCAGAAATGGGCAGAGGTCTTACCGCTGGTCCCAATGGAGATCCGGGGGAGCCAGTCACAGAGCTCGGGGTATTCCCCACACGAGCTCATGACTGGGAGGGCCATGCGAACCCCCACCCATGTCCTCGCCCCGGTGCTCACGGAAGGTCAGCTCAGAGAGGTGAACCGGGACCGTATTTTCAAGAATATGTTTGAGCATCTCAAACAGATTCACTGGCAAGCTGCTGATAACATGGGGAAGCAGCATCGGAGCAACCGATTGCTGCTAGAACCCCGCTAGCACCACGAATGGGAGATAGCGGATCAGGTGACGCTTAGGAATTTTGTCCGGGTTAGAACATTTGAAGCCCTATATATGTACCATACCAGATTGCGGACAAGGCAAGATCCATGGTCTATGCCATAAAGATACCCCGCTGCACGAAGTGGTTCCATATCAACCAGTGTAAGCTGTTTAAACCAGGGTAGCCCGAAAAACGTAAGAAGCAGTCAGTAGTCACAAAGGGGGCGGGGCAGCCAGACAAACAGGGCAGGTGGGAGCGGGGAACTGCGTTACTGGAGGGGCGATCCCCCCAATTGTTTGGAACTTGGATGCACCCCCAGTAACAGTAGCCCCAAGAAGGACTACCCACACAACACAGCCAAAAGCCCCGTGGTCACCAGCGCCCCAGTTCCAGTGCCTCGGTCCATGTAAGGCCGCCACCAGAAAGGGGACACCCAAGGTCAGGAAGCGTTGTAAAGATAAGCGACCCCAGCCTGTAGCTTCAGGCTGCGCAAAACCTACAGAGCAGGACACTGCGACCACACCAAAAGGAGCAGTGTGCTGCATCATCGAAGGGAACAGTTCCCCGATCGCCTGGGACACAGGGCAAACGCCAGTAACATTAGTGAGAGCCCTCTGGATGTTTTGGCTCAGGCTGCCTTAGTTGCAGCCCTACAAGATGCCCAGGAGCTGTCCCAAGTGAAGGTAAACTGGAATTAGCCTGGCCACCCGGAGACGGGTGGCAGATGTACATATATAGCGATGTTAATTTAAGGATGTTTAAAATATGAATTTATGTATGTTTAGTGAATGATTTAGAATAGTGTAAGATGTATCTGTGTAATGATATGTATATATGTATTAGTTAACTGGGATAAGTAAAATAATCTACCTGCGCAGCTGGTAAAAGAAGCACAGGACGGGTAATACCCGTGAGTAAGAGGAATCTACTGGTATGGCTATTAAGGAAGCACCGGTAAGATAACAAGCAGAACGATTGTGAGACAAAGTTAAAAGCAATCAGTCCACCTGGAACTGAATAAGACAGCCAGTCAATTAAAGACTATGAGCCAAACTTGGAACTCAGTCACCTTTGTCAAGCCAGAGAGCTTTCTCAGGGCAAGACAATCTGTTTTATGTGCCCCTACAGGAAAGAGGACAGCATAAGAAGGATCCTGTTCCTGCTCGCCCTGATAAGGATGAGCAGCAGCGACTGAGGTGACGTGGAAGAATCCCTCATTTACGGTTGTCCAGTGAGTGAGAGCAGTTTTTGCATTAAATGCGAGGCACCAGTTAAAGTGGCCCAAGAATGGATTGTACCGATTCCTGAGCCCAACACTGTTCACCTCGCAGTCACCGACAATTTCACAAATCTACAAGACTATGGAACACATTTTGGTTCTGCAATTCCTCCTCTACCCGAACATCTTACCTCCTTGCTGCAATCTGTGGAAATATCGCAGAAACATTTGTACTCTCTGGACCAAAGATATTTAAGATAGGGAGTGAGATCTTGGCTATCATAGTTCCACCCTGGTGGGACACTTTCGGAAATATAGGAGACCCATCTTGGATCAGGATAGCCTCCCCTCTTTTGATAGTATGTCAGCTCGGGATAGTTCTGTATCTGTGGTGTTCCAAGTGCAAAGGGGAGAACCGAAGGCACCAACCCCAATATTACAGGATGGTGGACAAAGCTTAGGAACCCGATTAGCAATTGAAATTTATAATGTTGTGTGATGTATTTGAAATGTGTATTATGCTTGTGAAGTGCAGCGTAACTTGCCTATATGACTGTAAATGGAAGAGAATGAAACTGAATGCAGTATCGTGTAAAGCGGAATGTAAGCTATGGCTGCGGGAAGGTTAGCTCTTGAGAGGCAGGAACCTTTGCTCACGTGTAAAGTGACACTATGGTTGCATAGTGTCATAGCGGGGACTGAACGGGTCCCAAAAATTCCCATGAATCCCTCTCGCTGAAAATTAAAGAAAAGCTCCTCTTGGAATGTTAAAAACGAGCTTTGGATTTTTCAAGTGGAGATCTAAGTTTTAAAAGGAAAAAGGCAAAAGGAGGCAACCCTCATGGAAACGCCCCCAGTATTTGGCCTTTTTGAAAAGAAAATACAAAATGGACCTAAATTACTGAAGCCTGAGATCTCATAAACATCTATGGGAAGGAACATATAAATTTTAAGATTCCACAACATTTTTTCTCCTGCAAAACAGAGTTACCGAATACAGGAGGTGGGGCTAACCTCTGTGAAGCAACTTCGTGTGTTAAGGATCCCAGAATGCCTGGGGAACTATGCAGCACCAATTCACCACCCAAGAGATAATCAAATTACCAGCCAATATCTAAACTATAGAACTCATCCAAAATATGCAAGAAGCCAATAACCCAGTCAACCACTATGTGAATCATTGGCCCAACTAGGTGGCCAGGAAACTGGTCAATCTTAAAACATTGCAATACCAGTGAGAGCACAGTATCACACCCTAATCGAGTTACTGCTGACTAGCCCACCAAAAACACTGACAAAGGTGACATTTGAAAATCAATGGACAGAACAGTTTAAACATAGCCCAAGAATTGATTTGGCGCGAAGATAAGGAAGCCTGTTTAAGTATAATTGAAGGCGTGTTCTGGCAGTTAAGGATGCTTCAAGAGACACTATTAAGGCAGCATTCTCGTTGCATAAGGTTAACACCAGCCTTGAAAACATCCATGAAAGAAATCTCTAAAACACAGAATTAAAGCACGACGACCGAAAACAGGCTTTCAAATGACTACCGGAATGTGTCGGATCATCGCAACCAATGAAACAGTCAACCGGAACCAACCCGACAAAACGGAAGAAAATACGAAGGTTTTTGCAACCTACAAGCTGTTCCTAAGCTATCAAGGAGTAAAGCAGTACCGAATGGGACATTTAAGACTTCCCTGACCAAGGAAAAGTGAATACTCACGCCACAAGTCCAATACGCACCTTACCGCACCAGCGGACTCAGCCCAATTGAAGAAGCGATGCAGGTTGAGTTCCCCAACGAGGTCCGAGGTACAGACTACAGAACGCTGACAACTAAGGCGAACCCCAGAGTTTGGAACAGGACCAGGACAACTAAGGCGAACCTCAGAGTTGGAACTGTCAATCGGGAATTGGTGAGCATGGTCTCTGAAACCCCAGAGTAGCTCGATGGTGGGTTTGGGAGGTTAGGGTTTTTCTTACTGTCCCTACCTGTTGATGTTCTGGTGTGTTTTCCCCTTCCACGTTTAGTGCATAAGTATTTTGGGAGGTGGGAGGACTGTGTTCTTTTAATCTGTTATATGTGTTATGTGTTCTTCCCGAATATCGAGCATTTGAGTTGCAATTTCTCCCTATTTGTACCTGATTACTGTGATTATTACAAACTTGCCTTTTTACTCTCTCTGAACACAATAAAACCAGTTTTGCATTCCCAACTGACTCTGTCTCAGTTTTTCAGAGGCCCCAAATCAGTCCACAGTCTAGAATCCAGGGTGTGGGGCGCCTCGAAAACGCCAAGGAGTCAGAGAAAGCTGCCCAAAAACCACCCCCTGAATCACGAATTCATTTCTCTATCCTGCTATTTCTGTACCCACCATCACATGGTACCGGTAGCAACCGTGAGATTAGAACCTTGGAGATTGAAACATAGAAACATATAAAATAGCTGGCCTTCGAGCCTGCCCCACCATTCGATAAGATCATGACTGAAGATTCCTCAGTACCCCTTTCCTGCTTTCTCTCCATGCCCCTTGACCCCTTTTGCCGTAAAGGCCATATCTAACTCCCTCTTGAATATATCCAATGAACTGTCATCAACAACTCTCTGCTGCAGGAAATTCCACAGATTAACAACTCTCTGAGTGAAGAAGTTTCTCCACATCTCAGCCCTAAATGGCCTATCCCTTATGCTAAGACTGTGTCCCCTGGTTTTGGACTTCCCCAACATCGGGAACAATCTACCCGCATCTAAACTGTCCCGTCCCGTCAGAATCTTGTATGTTTCTACGAGATCCCCTCTCATCCTTCTGAACTCCAATGTATAAAGGCACAGTGGATTCAGTCTCTCCTCATATGTCAGTCCGGCCATCCCGGGAATCAGTCTGGTGAACCCTCGCTTCACTCCCTCAATAACAAGAATGTCCTTCCTCAGATTAGGAGAGAAAAATTGAACACAATATTCCAGGTGAGGTCTCACCAAGGCCCTGAACATCTGCAGTAATACCTCCCTGCTCCTATACTCAAATCCCCTAGCTATGAAGGCCAACATAAAACTTGTCTTCTTTACCGCCTGCTGAACATTTCGGCCAACTTTCAAATGACTGATGAACCATGACACCCAGGTCTCTTTGCACCACCCTTTTTCCCAATCTGCCACCATTCAGATAATATTTTGTCTTCGCGATTTTTCCCCCAAAATGGATAACCACACATTTATCCACATTTTACTGCATTTGCCATGCTTTTGCCCATTCACCTAACCTGTCGGATCACCCTGCAGCCTCTTAGCGTCCTCCTCACAACTCACATCGCCAGTCAGTTTTGTGTCATCTGCAAACTTGGAGATATTACACTCAATTCCTTCCCCCAAATCATTGATATATATTGTAAAGAGCTGTTGACCCAGCATTGAGTCCTGCGGCACTCCACCAATCACTGCCTGCCATTCTGAAAAGGACCCATTAACCGACTCTCTGCTTTCTCTCTGCCAAGCAGATGTGTATCCACGTCAGTATATTACCCCCAATACCATGTGCTTTGACTTTGCACACCAATTTCTTGTATGGGACCATGTCAAAAGCATTTTGAAAGTTCAAATACACCACATCCACTGGTTCTCCCTTGTCCACTATACTAGAAACATCCTCAAAGAATTCCAGATTTGTCAAGCTTGATTTCCCCTTCATAATTTCATGCTGACTGGACCGATCCTGTCACTGCTTTTCAAATGCGCTGCTATTTAATCATTAATAATTGATTCCAACATTTTCCCCACACTGATGTCAGGCAAACCGGTCGAAAATTACCGGCTTTCTCTTGCCCTCGCTTTTTAAAAAGTGGTGTTACATTAGCTACCCTCCAGTCCATAGGAACTGATCCCGAGTCGATAGACTGTTTGATAATTATCATCAATGCATCCACTATTTCTAGGGCCACTTCCTTAAGTACTCTGAGATGCAGACTATCAGTCCCCGGGGATTTATCGGCATTCAATCACATCAATTTCCCTAACACAATTTCCCGCCTAATAAGGATATCCTTCAGTTCCTTCTTCTCACTAGACCATCGGTCCCCTAATAATTTCGGAAGGTTATTAGTGCCTTCCTTCGTGAAGACAGAACAAAAGTATTTATTCAATTGGTCTGCCATATCTTTGTTCCCCATTATAAATTCACCTGAATCCGACTGCAAGGGACCCACGTTTGTCTACACTAATCTTTTTGTCTTCACACATATCTATAGAATCATTTGCAGTCAGTTTTTATCTTCCCAGCAAACTTCTTCTCGTAATCTGCTTTCCCCTTCTTAATTAAACCCTTTGTCCTCTTCTGCTGAATTCTAAATTTCTCCCAGTCGTCAGGTTTGCTGCTTTTTCCCGCCAATTTATATGCCTCTTCCTTAAATTTAACACTATCTTTAATTTCCCTTGTGAGCCACGGTTGAGCCACCTTCCCTGTTTTATTTTTACTCCAGACAGGGATGTACAATTGCTGAAGTTCATCCATGTGATCTTTAAATGTTTGCCGTTGCCTATCCATCGTCAACCCTCTCAGTATCATTTGCCAGTCTATTCTAGCCAATTCACGCCTCAATCCATCGAAGTTAGCTTCCTTAAATACAGGACCCTAGTTTCTGAATTAACTGTGTCACTCTCCATCCTAATAAAGAACTCTAACATGTTATGGTCTCTGTTCCCCAAGGGGCCTCGCACAACAAGATTGCGAATTAGTCCTCTTCTCATTACACATCACCCAGTCCAGTATGGCCAGCTCCCTGGTTGATTCCTCGCCATATTTGTCTAGAAAACCTTCCCTAATACACTCCAGGAAATCTTCATCCACCGCATTGCTACCAGTTTGGTTAGCCCAATCAATATGTAGATTAAAGTCGCCCATGATAACTGCTGTACCTTTATTGCGTGCATGCATTATTCCTTGTTTGATTCTGTCGCCAAACTTACTACTGCTGTTTGGTGGTCTGTACACAATTCCCACTAGCGTTTTCTGACCCTTGATATTCCGCAGCTCCACCCATACCGATTCTCATCATCCACGCTAATGTCCATTCTTACCATTGTATTAATTTTCTCTTTAACTAGCAATGCCACCCCGCCTCCTGTTCCTTCCTGTCTATCCTTCCGAAGTGTTGAATACTCTTCGATGTTGAGTTTAATCTCTGTCCGAGCTGCTAAATTCTGCCTGCAGGACCTCCTCCCTCTTTCTACCAGTGTCATTGTACTGATACGTACCAGGAGATCTGACTGTTTACCCTATCCCCCAGAATGGTTTGCAGCAGCTCAGTGACATCCTTAATCCTGGCACCAGATAGGCAACATCCCAGCCTGGAGTGACCTCTACGGCCGCAGAAACTGCTGTCTGCTCGCCTGATTATCGAATCCCCGACCACTAACTCTCCTCCATTCTCCTTCCTCCACCTGTAAAGTTGTGCCATCCATGGTGGCGTGGACTTGTCTCGCTTTTCGGTCCCAGAGTCACCATCGCCCTCACCAGTACTCAGAAAATAATACGGGTGAAATTCTGAGTGAAATAGATGTAGTGAGAGAGGGGATTTGGGGGTTTTGCTGCTTTGAAAGTGGAATAGAGCCCAGTCCCAGATGAAATACATCCTAGACTGTTGAGCGAATCAAGAGAGGAAATAGCAGAGGGGTTGAACTTAATTTTCTAATCCTCTTTGGATTCGGGTTTAGTGACAAAGCACTGGACGATTGTTGATGTGCTACCCTTGTTTGAGAAGGGAGAAAGAGATAGCCCGAATAATTACAGGCCTGTCAGCCTATCCACAGTGGTGGGAACATTATTGAAAAAAATCTTGAAGGAGAACATAGATACAGATTTAGAAAGGCAAGGATTATTCAGGGACAGTCAGCACGGATTTGTAAAGGGAAGCTCCTGTGTGACTCACCTGATTGCAATTATCAAGGAGGCAACCAGGCGGATCGATGAGGGCAGTGCATATGACTTCGTGTATATGGACTTTACCCAAGCTTTTGATAAGGTCCCACGTGGTAGATTGGTCCAGATGGTAAAAGCCCATGGGATCCATGGCAAAGTGGCAAGTTGGTGCCAAAATTGGCTTCGAGTTAGGAAGCAGAGGATAATGTTTATTGGATGTTTTTGTGGCTGGAAACATGATTCCAGTGCGTTTCCGCGGGGATCAGTTCTGCGTCCCTTGCTTTTTGTGGTACACATCAATGATCTAGATTTGAATCTGATGGGTGTGATTAAATAGTTTGCAAATGAACATAAAAAGCTGTGTGGTTAAAAATGAAGAGGCAAGTCATGGACTGCAGCAGGAGAATTGCAATCCACTGGTCAGGTGGGCAGAACAGTATCAAATTAAATTTATTTCCGAAAAGTGTGACGTAATGCCCTTAGAAAGGTTATACACATTAAAAGGTAGGTCACAGAGAAGTGTAGATGAACAAAGGGAACTTGGAGTGCTTCTCTATAAGTCCTTGAAAGTCGCATACGAGGTGGATAAGATGGTTAAGAAGACATACGGTTTGTTTGTCTGTATTTGTCGAGGCATAGAATACAAGAGCAGGGAGGTTATGCTTAATTTATAAAATACAATGGTTCAGCCACAGCTGGAATACTGCGTGCAATTCTGTTCGTGTTATAGTAGGAAGTAGGTGATTTCACTGGAAAGGGTGCAGACGAGATTTACGAGGATGCTGCCTGGAATGGAGAATTTTAACTTTGAGGGCAGAGTGGATAGGCTGGGTTTGTTCTCCTTGGAACATAGGACGCTGAGGGGAGATTTCATTGAGGTATATAACATTTTGAATGGCCTGGATATAGTGGATAGCAAGAGCCTCTTTCCCTTTCCGAACAGATCATTTCCGAGGGAGCATAGGTTTAAGGTGGTTAGTTGAAGAATTAGAGGCGATTTGAGGGGAAAATTCTTCACGCAGCGGATTGTGTGGGGTTTGTAACTCGCTGCCTGGAAGGGTGCTGAAGGCAGAAACACTCATCACATTTAAAATGTGCATGCATGGGCAGTTGAAGTTACTTAACCTGCAGGATGACGGACCTAGAGCAGGTAAGTGGGACTAAACTGGATAACCTCTTGTTGGCTGGTGCAGACACGAAGGTAAGTAATTCATGGAAATTATTAAGGCCAGAGTTATCTCCTTGCCTAGTTTCGATCGCCTAGATGGGTCGGAAAGGAATTTTCCCATATTTTTTTCCCCAATTCGCCAGGGTGTTGACCTGTTTTTTTGGCCTCCCATGAGATCACATGGTTCCAGGTGGGCTGGAGTGTAAATTGTTGCAATTCATGCGTTATCGCATGACTGTTTGAGCATGGTGCTCTTTACCTGTCCAGCGTTGTTCATTGTTCATAGATTTATCTGTAACCTTCAGGGCTGCTGACCGAGGGCCGTGTGTCTTTGTCAGCTGGTGGGGACACAATGGGCTGAAGTGGCACCTTACTCCGCTTTAAATTTCTATGTTTTTAGGTCCTATGTTTGTATGTTAGTGAGTGAGATGGACTCAGGGGACTCCGTCACTACCTGCCTGGATCTGCTCTGCTGTCTGGTGCTCAACCACTGCCTCTCTGCCTGCAAAGGTTTAAGCTGCGGGGTGACCACCTCTAAAATTGTGCTATCCCCGATATTCTCAAACTCGCGGTGACTCCAGCCGCCACTCAATCTGCGAAAGCGGATCTCGAGTTGCTGGAGCTGGTAACACTTTCTGCACAAATGGTCGTATAAGCTATATGGAGCATCCAGGACTTCCCAAATTGCACAGGATGTGAACTCCACGGGACTGAGCTGCGCTGCCATGCATATATATAATAGACTAGGATCTAACCCAGCAGATATAAACTTATACCTTAATAAAGAAACACTCACCAGCTACTCACCAATCAGTTCCTTCACTTGTGTCGACGTCAGTTTTCCAAATCTGACATCACTCTGTCCCATTCCCTCTATAGCAGGAAAGGGGTACTGAGGTGAATGATCAGCCATGATCTTATTGAATGGCGGTGCAGGCTCGAAGGGCCGAATGGCCTACTCCTGCACCTATTTTTTCTGTTTTTCTATGTTTCTATGTTTCTATTCTGCCTGTGTTGAGTTGCTCCCACTCTCGTTCTGCTCCCGCTCTGGTCTCGCCCAGGTCTGCTTCCTCCTCCGGTCTGGGGCCTGCAACTACAAACACAACTACTGCCCAATACCGGGACCTGTATACAGAAACTCAACACTTGTACAGAACGGAACTGAGCAACAACAACTGGCCACTTCACCGCACCCATACTGTACACCCTGCATCTGACCACTGTCGGATGGAGCAAACAGATACTGATCCTCTGTCCACAAATAGACTGAACACTCACAAATTGACCAATTGTCCGCATTCTGACCAAACATTGAGAAACTGAGCAATTCATCACAAGCTCACTGAATACCCAGAAATTAACTATTAAGTGACGAATGATTGAAAGGATTAACTTTTCTCCCTTATCATTACATTTGGAAATTTAAAGATAAACTGAAAGGCAAAAATGTGCAGAAACTTCGAGCAGCTTACAACAGGCTTTTGGTTCACAAAACAATTTTAGTTGGCAAAACAACTGAGTTGCAAAAAGATGCTGAGATCGACAGAAATCCAAAAAATCTACAAAAATACAACATCTTCGTTCTCATGGTCCAGACAAACTTCCAACATTTTATGAACACAGCCGAGTGGTCAAAATGGGACATTTCTTGCTTTTAGTTCACACCTCAACTGAAAGAAATCGCCGAAAAATGTACCTTGTGGATGCCTAATCAAAATGTAATTTTTAAATACACAGTTACCCGCTCCTTAATAATGGAGTCCAGCATTTTCCCGACGACTGATATCAGACTAACTGGCCTATAGTTCCCGGTTTTCTCTTTCCGTCCTGTCTTGACTTTTACAGTTGCTACCTTCCACTCCGCTGGGATCATTTTGGAAACTAGGTACATTTGGAAAATCACTTGCAATGCATCCACTATATCCGCCGCCACTTCTTTTTAGAACCCTCGGATGTAGACAATCAGGTCCATGGGATATGTCACTTTTTAGTCTCTTTACTTGCTCAAGTACTTTTTCTACTCTTCTTAATTATGTTATGTTCCTCATTAAATTAACCCCTTGTCCCCACTCTTCTTTGTATGTTAATGTATCTCCGACTGCGAAGCAGATACAAAATATTTCTGTTCATTTCCTCATTCCCCATTATAATCCTTCCTGGCCTAGCTGCTGAGTGACCATTTCTTACTTCTGCTCCTCTCTTCCTTTTCACATCCATTCAAATGCTCTTACAAACTGTTTGGAAACGTCTTGCTAGTTTACTCTCATAGTCGATGATGTCACATTTTACCAATTATTTGTCATCGTTTCTTGTTTTCTGAAACTCTCCGAATCGGGAGCAGCATCGAGGAGGTGCGTGGAGCGGTCTATAAAAGGCACAGCAGGGAGTCCGGGGCCCAGAGTCGGCGGCAGTCGGGAGCAGCATCGAGGAGGTGCGTGGAGCGGCCGAAAAAGGCACAGCAGGGAGTCCGGGTCCAGAGTCGGCGGCAGTCGGGAGCAGCATCGAGGAGGTGCGTGGAGCGGCCTATAAAAGGTGTGCGTGTGCAGCTACAGGGAGAAGGCAAAAAAGAAGTAGAAAGAAATCAAAAGGTGACGTCACAACCAAGAGGGTAAGTGATTGGCTGGTGATTGGTGAGTAGTTTTTCTTTTTTCTCTTCTATATCAGTGAGTAACTTTTAACACTGTTGTTGCCAATTTAAGTGTATATAAGGCTTAAGTCATGGCAGGAGAGCTCGGTCGGGTGTTATGCTCCTCCTGTACCATGTGGGAACACAGGGACACTTCCGGTGTCCCTGACGATTACGTGTGCGGGAAGTGTATCCGCCTCCAGCTCCTGACAGACCGCGTTGCGGAGTTGGAGCTGAGGGTGGATTCACTCTGGAGCATCCACGATGCTGAGAATGACGTGAGTATCACGTGTAGCGAGTTGGTCGTACCACAGAGAAAGGGTCCACAGCCAGATAGGGAATGGAAGACCAACAGGAAGAGCAGTGCAAGGATGGTAGTGCAGGAGTCCCCTGTGGTCATCTCCCTGCAAAACAGATACACTGCTTTGGGTACTGTTGAGGGGGATGACTCATCAGGGGAGGGCAGCAGCAGCCAAGTTCATGGCACCGTGGCTGGCTCTGCTGCACAGGAGGGTAGGAAAAAGAGTGGGAGAGCAATAGTGATTGGGGATTCAATTGTGAGGGGAATAGATAGGCGTTTCTGCTGCCGCAACCGAAACTCCAGGATGGTATGTTGCCTCCCTGGTGCAAGGGTCAAGGATGTCTCGGAGCGGGTGCAGGACATTCTAAAAAGGGAGGGAGAACAGCCAGTTGTCGTGGTGCACATTGGTACCAACGACAAAGGTAAAAAGAGGGATGAGGTCCAACGAAACGAATTTAAGGAGCTAGGAGCTAAATTAAAAAGTAGGACCTCAAAAGTAGTAATCTCGCGATTGCTACCAGTGCCACGTGATAGTCAGAGTAGGAATCGCAGAATAGCGCAGATGAATACGTGGCTTGAGCAGTGGTGCAACAGGGAGGAATTCAAATTCCTGGGGCATTGGAACCGGTTCTGGGGGAGGTGGGACCAGTACAAACCGGACGGTCTGCACCTGGGCAGGACCGGAACCAATGTCCTAGGGGGAGTGTTTGCTAGTGCTGTTGGGGAGGATTTAAACTGATATGGCAGGGGATGGGAACCAATGCAGGGAGACAGAGGGAAACAAAAATGAGGCAAAAGCAAAAGACAGAAAGGAGATGAGGAAAAGTGGAGGGCAGAGAAACCCAAGGCAAAGAACAAAAAGGGCCACTGTACAGCAAAATTCTAAAAGGACAAAGGGTGTTAAAAGAACAAGCCTGAAGGCTTTGTGTCTTAATGCAAGGAGTATCCGAAATAAAGTGGATGAATTAACTGTGCAAATAGATGTTAACAAATATGATGTGATTGGGATTACGGAGACGTGGCTCCAGGATGATCAGGGCTGGGAACTCAACATCCAGGGGTATTCAACATTCAGGAAAGATAGAATAAAAGGAAAAGGAGGTGGGGTAGCATTGCTGGTTAAGGAGCAAATTAAGGCAATAGTTCGGAAGGACATTAGCTTGGATGATGTGGAATCTATATGGGTAGAGCTTCAGAATACCAAAGGACAAAAAACGTTAGTGGGAGTTGTGTGCAGACCTCCAAACAGTAGTAGTGATGTTGGGGAGGGCATCAAACAGGAAATTAGGGGTGCGTACAATAAAGGTGCAGCAGTTATAATGGGTGACTTTAATATGCACATAGATTGGGTTAACCAAACTGGAAGCAATACGGTAGAGGAGGATTTCCTGGAGTGCATAAGGGATGGTTTTTTAGACCAATATGTCGAGGAACCAACTAGGGGGGAAGCCATCTTAGACTGGGTGTTGTGTAATGAGAGAGGATTAATTAGCAATCTCGTTGTGCGAGGCCCCTTGTGGAAGAGTGACCATAATATGGTGGAATTCTGCTTTAGGATGGAGAATGAAACAGTTAATTCAGAGACCATGGTCCAGAACTTAGAGAAGGGTAACTTTGAAGGTATGAGTCGTGAATTGGCTAGGATCGATTGGCGAATGATACTGAAGGGGTTGACTGTGGATGGGCAATGGCAGACATTTAGAGACCGCATGGATGAACTACAACAATTGTACATTCCTGTCTGTCGTAAAAATAAAAAAGGGAAGGTGGCTCAACCGTGGCTATCAAGGGAAATCAGGGATAGCATTAAAGCCAAGGAAGTGGCATACAAATTGGCCAGAAATAGCAGAGAACCCGGGGACTGGGAGAAATTTAGAACTCAGCAGAGGAGGACAAAGGGTTTGATTAGGGCAGGGAAAATGGAGTACGAGAAGAAGCTTGCAGGGAACATTAAGACGGATTGCAAAAGTTTCTATAGATATGTAAAGAGAAAAAGATTAGTAAAGACAAACGTAGGTCCCCTGCAGTCAGAATCAGGGGAAGTCATAACGGGGAACAAAGAAATGGCGGACCAATTGAACAAGTACTTTGGTTCGGTATTCACTGAGGAGGACACAAACAACCTTCCGGATATAAAAGGGGTCGGAGGGTCTAGTAAGGAGGAGGAACTGAGGGATATCCTTATTAGTCAGAAAATTGTGTTGGGGAAATTGATGGGATTGAAGGCCGATAAATCCCCAGGGCCTGATGGACTGCATCGCAGAGTACTTAAGGAGGTGGCCTTGGAAATAGTGGATGCATTGACAGTCATTTTCCAACATTCCATTGACTCTGGATCAGTTCCTATGGAGTGGAGGGTAGCCAATGTAACCCCACTTTTTAAAAAAGGAGGGAGAGAGAAAACAGGGAATTACAGACCGGTCAGCCTGACATCGGTAGTGGGTAAAATGATGGAATCAATTATTAAGGATGTCATCGCAGTGCATTTGGAAAGAGGTAATATGATAGGTCCAAGTCAGCATGGATTTGTGAAAGGGAAATCATGCTTCACAAATCTTCTGGAATTTTTTGAGGATGTTTCCAGTAGAGTGGACAAGGGAGAACCAGTCGATGTGGTATATTTGGACTTTCAGAAGGCTTTCGACAAGGTCCCACACAAGAGATTAATGTGCAAAGTTAAAGCACATGGGATTGGGGGTAGTGTGCTGACATGGATTGAGAACTGGTTGTCAGACAGGAAGCAAAGAGTAGGAGTAAATGGGGACTTTTCAGAATGGCAGGCAGTGACTAGTTTGGTACCGCAAGGTTCTGTGCTGGGGCCCGAGCTGTTTACACTGTACATTAATGATTTAGACGAGGGGATTAAATGTAGTATCTCCAAATTTGCGGCTGACACTACGTTGGGTGGCAGTGTGAGCTGCAAGGAGGATTCTATGAGGCTGCAGAGCGACTTGGATAGGTTAGGTGAATGGGCAAATGCATGGCAGATGAAGTATAATGTGGATAAATGTGAGGTTATCCACTTTGGTGGTAAAAACAGAGAGACTGACTATTATCTGAATGGTGACAGATTAGGAAAAGGAGAGGTGCAACGAGACCTGGGTGTCATGGTACATCAGTCATTGAAGGTTGGCATGCAGGTGCAGCAGGCGGTTAAGAAAGCAAATGGCATGTTGGCCTTCATAGCGAGGGGATTTGAGTACAAGGGCAGGGAGGTGTTGCTACAATTGTACAGGGCCTTGGTGAGGCCACACCTGGAGTATTGTGTACAGTTTTGGTCTCCTAACCTGAGGAAGGACATTCTTGCTATTGAGGGAGTGCAGCGAAGGTTCACCAGACTGATTCCCGGGATGGCCGGACTGACCAATCAAGAAAGACTGGATCAACTGGGCTTGTATTCACTGGAGTTCAGAAGAATGAGAGGGGACCTCATAGAAACGTTTAAAATTCTGACGGGGTTAGACAGGTTAGATGCAGGAAGAATGTTCCCAATGTTGGGGAATTCCAGAACCAGGGGACACAGTCTAAGGAAATGGGGGAAGCCATTTAGGACTGAGATGAGGAGGAATTTCTTCACCCAGAGAGTGGTGAACCTGTGGAATTCTCTACCACAGAAAGTTGTTGAGGCCAATTCACTAAATATATTCAAAAAGGAGTTAGATGAAGTCCTTACTACTAGGGGAATCAAGGGATATTGGTGAGAAAGCAGGAATGGGGTACTGAAGTTGCATGTTCAGCCATGAACTCATTGAATGAAGCTGCAGGCTAGAAGGGCCGAATGGCCTACTCCTGCACCTATTTTCTATGTTTCTATGTTTCTAATCCTCAGGCTTTCTGCTATTCTTCACAACATTATAAGCCTCCCCTTTTAATCTAATACTCTCCCTAAATTCTTCACTTATCTACGGATAGATCACATATTCCATTGAGATTTTATTTATCAATGGGATCGATGTTCGTTGTGAATTTTCAAACATTTCTTTAAAAGAATACAACTATTTATCTGCAGTCTTAAATTTTAATCACATTTTGCAAACTACAATACCAGCTCACCCCTCAAACTATATAAAAACAAAATATCGCGGGTACTTGAATCTGAAATAAAAACAAACTATATCATTGGCTTTATTTATTTTTAAGAATCTCGTTTCAGAACTAATAATTCACTTTCAAAATCAGCGTGAAATTCTATCATACTGTGATCATTCCTCCACAGCGGATCCTTTACTATGTGATGAATAATTAACACCGTCTTTTCTAACAAAACACCCTGTAAAACAGCCTGTTCGCTGGATGGTTCCATGAAGTATTATTCCAGGAAACTGCCTCGAACGCATTCCATGAACTCAACCCCCAAACTACCCTTGCCAATTTTATTTGCCTAGTCTATCTGTAGATTCATGTTCCCCAAGATTAATGTATTACCTTTGTTACAAGCTCCAATTTTATGTAGATTAATAGTCTCTCCAATGGTATAGTTCCAACACACATCCCATTAGTATTTTCTCCCCCTTGTAATGTATTATATTTTTCCTTACTGATTCTACCTCCTGGTCTTCTGAGCCATGATCCTTTATCACTACTGAGCATATGTCATCCGTAATTATCAGGGCAACCACTGTCCTTTTATATTCTGCCTGTCTTTTGGAAATATCAAGAACCCTCGATTAATTGGTTCCCAACCATGTTCATCTTGCAAACATTTCTCTGCAATGGCTATTAAATCAAAGCTATTTATCTCTATCCTTGGCACGGATTCGTCGATTTTGTTACAAACGTGGTTTATTATTATTTCCTATTTTAACTTATTTGCTGATGCACTGCAGCCACTAATCTCTCTGTCGCTGCCTGCCAAGGATATAAACTTGGTTCTTAATGCTCTGTTGGGACCAGAAGCAGACCTCGTGAGAAGAAATCTGTATTTCGCTCTTGTCGGACAATGTGAGGCAGGTTATATGCTAAAGACCATTTATTGAAAGATCTCGTGGCTCGAACAGGGAACAGACGGGTTTGTGAGTGCAGAGGATATGGGATTGTGTTCTGATCCCTGTCTCTTTCTAGATTAAAAGGAAAAATATTTAATGAGAGAGTGAAGCACAGTGAGAGATGGGTTGATAGAAGAATGTGTGCATGGACCTGATTAAAAGTGGCCCAAACACGAAGCAATAGAACGATATCATCAGTAGACTAGCATAACCTCAGCTCCGAGATCTGGTCGGGCCCAATTCTCCTTCCGTGAGGAAGCAGCGGGAGGGACAATTCTACCCTGGGTAACATTATCCTCCAAGAGCATGTAACATAATTCGAGTTCTCTGAGGCAGAAAGTGTTCATTGGGAGAACGTTGGATGTAAAGGTCCCTGCTTCTATCCCTCGACGGAGAGGTTTCGTTTTGAGCCTCCTTCTAAAAGGGGAGAAGCAAGAGGGGTATTTTCTGCTCCTAACCCCGCTTCTCTCTGAATGATGGGAGTAAACCACATCTGACCCTAACCACGTGTTTACAGTCAATGAATCTTCTCTGGAACTTGTCTTCATGCAAACTTCACCAACTGGAAATGTCTGGTTGGCAATCATTTCGTTTATATTAATGGAGCGGAGGAGGAGTTGCGAGTTGCTGTTCAATGAAGAGGTTTGTAGGGGGTGAAGTGGCAAAAGGGCAGAGGGGCTGTTGATGTGAGAGGGGCAGAGAGTCGGCCACGGTCTCTGGAACCGAACTAGTGAAGTACAGAGGATTCGAACAGGCTGGAAACAAGGAGCAAATTAGGAGCAGCCAATGTGGAGAGAAGTGAGTGAGCGGCTTGTCGGTCTGGTTGTTTGGTGTTGGAGGATTATAATGGCGGGTTGCAAGGTTTGCTCCCGCTTTGTGTCAGAAGGAATTGTGCTCAGATTCCCAGCTCTGAATTTCACAGCATAGAGCTCAAGGAGTGTTTGATATCAATGAGATTCAACGTCAGTTTCAGGAATTGGTGCCATGCTTCGGGACTCTCTCCAGCATCTCGCTGTTAAAGATTGAACATTATAGAATTTCACCTCCTGCTCGGGGTAAGTACGGCTCACTGTGGTTTCAGACACGTCTCCATTGACAACAAACCAGTGCCGAGAAGACAAAGGTCACATTTAGGGCACAGCTTTGGTGTCATTATCTACGAAAGGAAATATTTGCTTAATAGATTAAGTATAATAGACCTATATTATCAGGGAATGAGATGAATGTGAGGTGATCTAATTAAAACGTATAAAAAATATATATAAAGCGTGAACCTACTATCTCAGAGGCGGTTGCACTCCCAGTGGAGCCATGGCAGACAGATGGCGGTTCAGACAATATTAAGTCAGTGATGCAACACGAACCTCAGAATGGCCAATTCATCTGCTTCGGGAGATGGAGAGGTTCATTGCTTGTTGCTTTTCTCCTTGGTTTATTCTTGCCTCTTTCCCACTGCTGCACCCGGCTTCTCTGTAAACTATAATGTCTCATGGACAGTGTTCCCCTGGTCACATTCGAACAGCTACTTTGATACCATTACTGGTGAAATAAACAAGCTTTCCTGTAACTTTCAATTCGCTCCCCCGATGGGTTACACAGACTGACGCGAGCAGACAGCACCTGGTGTTTAAATCAATTCCCCACAGTTTTTGATTCCTCCCTCTCTGTAGCTTTCCACATGGCCTGAATCACACATTGGGCTTTGGCCAAGCTTCCCAGAATGCAATCCTGAACAGTTGATTTATACATCATTATTTGAATTAATATCTTTAACCAAACTCATCTCCTTTAGCGGGGCAGTAATGCAGGTTGAGATACAACCATTTAGCATTTTAAATGTAAACGAGGAAGGTAATTATAGAATATCAACTATCACAAGCGTTGAGTCCACAAGTGAGCAGATCCGCTGCGAGAAAGGTTTGAACCCAGGCGAGAAAGAAAGGCAGCACCCAGTACTTTACATTCTCAAATCATCGATCCTACAGTGTGTGCTAATTCTCTGAAATGTTAAGACAATGAAAAGTGCAGAGGAACAGTGGGACCTTGGACAGCGGATCAACAGATGCCTGAATGAAGCAGGCCAGGTAGAAAATGTTGTTAAGCATGCAAATGGAAAACTTGCCTTTATTAGTCGAGGGATGGATTAAAAGAATAAGGACGTTATGCATCAACCATATAAATAAATGTTTAGGCGGCAGCTGGAGCACTGCGTGCAGTTCTGGTCTCCACATTACAGAAAAGCTGTGATTGCACTGGAAAGGGTGATGAGGACATTTACAAGATGTTTTCTGGACTGAAGACTTTTATCTATGAGGAAATATTGGAGATGCTGGGTCTGTTTCATTGGAACAGAGGAGACAGACGGGAGACATTATCGAGGTGTATAAAATCATGAGCAGCCTGGATAGTGGGTAGGAATGAACTGTTTCCCTTGGCAGAGGAGTCAGTAACCAGGGGACAGAGATGTACATTAACTGGGGGGAGGATTAGAGGAGATATGAGGGGAAATGTCTTCATCCAGATGGTGCCAGGGGGCTGGAACCCACTGCCTGAAAGGGGGGTAGAGGCATGTCACCTCACCACATTCAGGAACTACTTGGATAAACACGTAAACATATTTTCTTTATTTCTATGTAAAGTGCCGTAACCTACAGGGCTATGGAGCAAGAGCTAAAAAGTGGGATAAGGCTGGATAGCTCTTGGTCGGCCGGCAGGGAGACGATGGACCAAAATGGCCTCCTTCCGTGCTGTAAATATATATGTTTCGATGTTTCTAAGAAAAAACTATTATACTGCTTTTCTGCATAATAATAAAAAGCGAAAGAATTGCACTGACAGTTAACATAATCTGAACACCTCACATATGTAACATCTATACAATGTGTGAAAACAGCTGATACCCACGTTTCATTTTACTCATGTTTATTGCGATGTGATTTCCAGGACTGCGATTTGTGGCACCTCTTTAAGCCACAGGTACAAAAATGAGTATCTAATTCCCTGATCTCCTTTAACTGACACAGAGCTGGCACTGTTGCATCAGCGCGGGCACTCCCTGCAGTACACTGAGTCGTGGATTTAAATGTTTTCAATTTTTGAGCCCAACTGAGGTTGCATTCATTTATATTACCCTGAAACATTATTGGTAAAAAGGAGTTGTTTGAGAAGCAGAAACTCTCGCCCCATTGCTTGGAATTTAATCTGCATTACTGAGCATGACTGCTGCGGTTAAACAGGTGAGTTTATTGGCTCCGTGTGATCTGCATGTCTTCGGGATGTTCACTCAGGGAGTTTGATGATTGAAGTGACATGGACTGTACTGTTGAATGCCTCTGAATGTCCGTGCCCAATATCTCTGGTTTAATATATTATGCTGTGTTGTAACCATCGGTGGGAATATAATTCCACGCTGCTGGGCCCACCTGACTGTCACTAATAAGATAACAATACCTGACAGTCAAAGCGCAGGTTTCCTTTGTGTGTGAATTAGGTGTCCAGTCAAGTGATCAGCAGGCTCTGCAAAAACGAATGAAATCAACGCTTCTCAGAGAAAATGCGAAAAGATTCAATCATAAATAGGCCCGAAGAATCTTTCTACCTTACGCCAATATGCGGCATGGTTAGTGAGTGTTTCTTGGCAGTTCCTAATTCTACAAATATATATGCCACGGTGTGATCACTTCTTTACTGCGCTTTAGACTATTCAGCCCCTTTGTTCTGAGTTGTTTCTTACACAGGCTGGGTGGGTGGGGTGTGCTGTTTAGTGAGTCAGTGCCGAGAGTGTCGTGCTTTTATATTTCATTAATTATTCCTGTGGCCGCCTTATTCAGATTATAATACTCTTGGAATCTCCGACATCAGTAAGGTAACCAGATTCATGTTTTCATCCAAACTTTCAACAAACTCTGAATCAGGCTGAATTCTGGGAACATGTATGGATGGTCGGTAACTTTAAGTTTCCGGTTCAGTTAATTGGGTCTGGAACTGTTTCTGGGTGCTGGGTAGGTTTACAGTGCGATGGGTTCAGTAATGGTTACTTGTTCAGTTTCTGTTCCGTGGCTCATTTTACATGCGTTGGTTTATTGATGGTCATTTGGTCTATATCCACCATTGTATAAGGCCGGGCTGCCTCAGTCAGCAGAGCAGCGAACTCTTATTTACAGTCTCGTAGCTTTAAGCCCCTCATTGGATGGTGGGAGCTCTGTGGTTTTAGGTTGATTTCACAGGGGTTCCCTAAGAATTCCACGGCAAAGATGTCAAGGAGTTTTTGATATAAATGAGAACAGTATTCGGAAATATATATCGGATTAATGACACTCTCCAGCATCTCGCTGCCCAAGGTTGAGGTTTATTTAATATCACGGAGAACTTGGGGTCAGTGGACCAACCCACATTCATGACCCTTCGCTGCCGGGAAATCAGCAGGGAAGTTGTACTGTGCACCTTTTTGATCTCCTTACCTGAGGAACGAAAACGCTGTTTTAGTGGGGAAAATATTCCTAGATCAATTTCTGGGCCAAAAGGTTTGTCTTACGAGGAGAGATTGAGTAGAATGGGCCGACATTATCTGCTGTTTTGCTTAATTTTTAAAAATTTAAAAATATACTTTATTCATATAAAAATTTGCACAATACATTGGTTGACAGTTCAGTAAATTTGGATGCAGTCAGCAATTCCTTACAATACATTTCGATGCTGACGGCAGTTCCGTTCAATAGATTTGCTTGCTTTACATTTCGAGGTACATTTCAGTACAATCCAGGATACATTGTAATACAATCATCATATTGCTTTTCTACTGACACTACACGGTACACGGAATGGGTGAGGGTACAGTTACATCTCTTTGCAACATACATTACTAAACTGAACTTGCATTATACATGGCACTGCATAGGTTTTTTCAGATCCTGGTGCTCTATGTATACAAAAAGTTTGCAAGTACAGCCCGAGGGGAGTTTTATACTTAATCCAGCCCCTGGGTTTATCATGACGGAAGGGCTTTAAACTGTGGCTCTTTCCAACCGTGCCTTTGCGGCGACTGCACTAATTTTTAGAACGTCCCTCAGCACGTACTCCTGGACCTTGGATTGTGCCAGTCTGCAACACGCAGACGTGGACATCTCCTTGCGCTGGAAGACCAGCAAGTTTCGGCCAGGCCAAAGTGCGTCTTTCACTGAGTTGATGGCCCTTCAGCAGCAGGTGATGTCTGTCTCGGTGTGTGCCTCTGGGAACTGCCCGTAGAGCACAGAGTCCTGTGTTACAGAGCTGCTTGGGATGAACCACGACACCAACCACTGCATCTCCATCCAGACCTGCCTTGCAAAGGGGCAATTCCAAAATAGAAGGATTGCTGTCGCATCCGCAACACAGCCAACTCGGGGCAGAGTGCCACATTATGTGTTTAGCTTAATGAGAGGCAATCTCATTGAAACGTGTAAAATTTATCGCTGGAATGAACATTGAAACTCAGCGGAGTGCGCTCCCAGCTGAGCCACGGCAGAGTGATGGTTGTTCAGGCAACCTTTATCTCAGTGCTGTAAATCGGATCTCAAAACGGCCAATTCTTCTGATTTGGGAGCTAGAGAAGTTCGTTACTTGTTGATGTCCTCCTTGGTGGTGTTATTATCTGTCTTCAAATGTTTCTCCCTGATTGTCTATCACCTGGACTGTCCCATGGAATGTGTTGTCTTTGTCACTTCAGAATTTCCGCTTTGATACCATTCCTACTCACAAAAACAAGCTTTCCAGTGTATTTTTATTTGTCGCCATGTTTACACAGACTGAGGCTACCTGACCGCACTTGGTGTTAAAAACAGTTTCCCACTAGGTCATTTATAGTCCTGATCTCTCGCTTTCCAGACGGATTGAATGACACTTTTGGACTTTGGCCAAGTTTCCCAGAATGTCATGGTGTATGGTCAGTTTAATCGTTCCTTTTTTGAGTTATTACAATTAATTAACCTCAGCTCCTTTATAACGTCAGTAATACAACAATCCTAAATTATCCTTAACAGCGTTATTGGAATGTCCAACACCTTTCTAGAGAAAGTGTTTAAAGAATATAAACCACCGGTCAGCCTGACCACAGTAGTGGGTAAAATGATGGAATCAATTATTAAGGATGTCATAGCAGTGCATCTGGAAAATGGTGACATGATAGGTCCAAGTCAGCATAGATTTGTGAAAGGGAAATCATACTTGACAAATCTTGTGGAATTTTTTGAGGATGTTTCCAGTAAGGTGGACAAAGGAGAACCAGTTGATGTGGTATATTTGGACTTTCGGAAGGCTTTCGACAAGGTCCCACACAAGAGATTAATGTGCAAAGTTAAAGCACATGGGATTGGGGGTAGTGTGCTGACGTGGATTAAGAACTGGTTGTCAGACATGAAGGAAAGAGAAGGAGTAAACGGGTACTTTTCAGAATGGCAGGCAGTGACTAGTGGGGTGCCGCAAGGTTCTGAGCTGGGGCCCCAGCTGTTTGCATTGGACATTAATGATTTAGACGAGGGGATTAAATACAGTATCTCCAAATTTGCGGTGGCAGTGTAAGCTGCGAGGAGGATGCTATGAGGCTGCAGAGTGACTTGGATAGGTTCGTGAGTGGGCAAATGCATGGCAGATGAATTATAATGTGAATAAATGTGAGGTTATACATTTGGTGGTAAAATCGGAGAGACAGACTATTATCTGAATGGTGACAGATTAGGAAAAGGGAAGATGCAACGAGACCTGGGTGTCATGGTACATCAGTAATTGAAGGTTAGCATGCAGGTACAGCAGGCGGTTAAGAAAGCAAATGGCATGTTGGCCTTCATAGCGAGGGGATTTGAATACAGGGTCAGGGAGGTGTTGCTACAGTTGTACAGGGCCTTGGTGAGGCCACACCTGGAGTATTGTGTACTGTTTTGGTCTCCTAACTTGAGGAAGGACATTCTTGCTATTGAGGGAGTGCAGCGAAGATTCACCAGACAGATTCCCGGGATGGCGGGTCTGACCTATCAAGAAATACTGGATCAACTGGGCTTGTATTCATTGGAGTTCAGAAGGATGAGAGGGGACCTCATAGAAACGTTTAAAATTCTGACGGGTTTAGACAGGTTAGATGCAGGATGAATGTTCCCAATGTTGGGGAAGTCCAGAACCTGGGGTCACAGTCTGAGGATAAGGGGTAAGCCACTTAGGACCGAGATGAGGAGAAACTTCTTCACACAGAGAGTGGTGAACCTGTGGAATTCTCTACCACAGAAAGTAGTTGAGGCCAATTCACTAAATATATTTAAAAGGGAGTTAGATGAAGTCCTTACTACTCGGGGGATCAAGGGTTATGGCGAGAAAGCAAGAAGGGGTACTGAAGTTTCATGTTGAGCCATGAACTCATTGAATGGCGGTGCAGGCTAGAAGGGCTGAATGGCCTACACCTGCTCCTATTTTCTATGTTTCTATTACAGGAATTGAGGCAAAGACTGGGCAGATCCGCTTCGAGCAAGCTCTGAATCTGTGGGTGGAAACAAAGGCAGCGCCCAACAGTTTACATTCTCCAATCGCTGACCTGCTCTGTCTGTTAAATCGGTGCAATGTTTATTGTGCTGCGCTCCTGATGTTCAATTTGCTGCAGTTTCGTGATATCGAAAAGATTGGCAGCAACCATCAAAATCTCTCCTCTCTGAAGTGCAATAGTAATGTAGCATGTTGAGAACATATACACACACCTTACATTGTATTCATATTTGTTACAATATGATTTCCATTACTGCGATTGTTGGTCCCTCTGTCAGTCACAGATACACAGAGGAGAATCTGTGTTCCTATTATCTGTGTACGTGACACTAAGCTGGCGCTGTTCTCCCAGAGAGGGCTTTCTCACTTAGTCCTATTGGTATATCAATCTCCATCCTTCAGCTCCATGGAGACTGATGTCGGGAGAACTTTCCATTTCTTGAGACGTTACTTTTAAAAGTAATTGTTTTTGAAAGAGGAATTTGTTCTCCACAGCGGAGAATCTAAAATCCATTGCTGTGTCTGTTCCCGCAGTTAAACAGCTGGGTTTTCCTGTCTCTGTGTGATCCACATGTTTTAGGGTTTCCACTCGGGACTTTGAAGATTGAAGTGACATGGACTGTGCTGTTGAATAGCTCTGAGTGTCCATCCACAATATTTCCGTTTAAATTAATTGTTCTGTTGTAACCATGAGTGGCAATAACGCTGCTGTGCGTAACCGACTGTGACTAATAGGGGAATGTAACCTGAGAGTCTCAGTGCAGGTTTCCTTTGTGTGTAAATAAGGCATCCTGTCAAGCGTTCAGCAGCCTCTCCAAGAAGCACAGAAGTCATCAGATCTCACAGCAAATGCGAGACGATTCGGTGGTTTTTGTGCTAAAGATGTGCGTTTCTGCTTCAACCATTGAGGTGAGTAAGTTTTCTTGCACAGTTTGTACTGTGTAAATATCTATCTGTTTCTCTCCGGCCGATCTGAGGTGTCAGCCCCTTCGTTCCGAGATGATTAGTGAGGCCAGTGCCGAGAATATAGTGATTTACCTTTTATGAATTAATTCATGTGATCGCGTTGTTCTGGCTGGAATAACTTTGGAATCTACAACATCGGTAATTAATGTTTTAGTTCAACTTTTAACGGTTACTGACTCAGGTCAAGGTCTGCCATTATTTTCGGGCGATGGGTTATTTAATGTTTCTGCCTCAGTTCATTGATACAGGAGCAGTTTCTGGGTGTTGGGTTAGTTTGCATGTGTTTGGACAGGTAATCATTTTTCAATGTTTGTGTGCTGGGTCAGTTTACTTGTGCCGGGTTCGATGATGGTCACTCGCTCAGTTTATGTGTAATGAGTAAGCTTACATATGTTGGTTTAGATGATGCTCAATTGGTCAGTTTCCAGGTGATCGGTCTGTTTAGTTATGTAGGGTGATTTGCTGCTCACTTGTTAACTTTCCGATGTTGTTTACGTCTGGCTCGCTCAATGGATAGAGCTTGAATCTCTTCATTCAGCGTCAATGGTTCAAGCCTCCATTGGTCGGTTTGAGCTTTCCAATTTTTGCCAGATTTCACAGGTGGTCCCCAGCTCTGAATCTTTAGCTGCAGTTCAAGGTATGTTTGCTGTAAGTTAGTTTCAGCAACAAGATCTGAAAATATCTCCCTGATCCTGGATCCGCTGCTGGAGATTAAACTGTATTTATATTCGCCTGCAGCTGGGGGTCATATTGGCTCAATGCGTCTTCGGGCCCATCTCCCCCTTTACGACCCATGGCATCGGTGCCGAAAAAATGATGGGGAACGTGTACTGTGTAATGTTTTAGTCTGCTTACTGAAGAAAATGAAAAATCGTCTTCAGAGGTGAAGGTTTACTAGATTAATTCCTCGGACAATTGTTCTCTCTGATGAGTAGAGCGTGACTAGAAGTGACCTATATTCTCTGGTTATTGGAAGAATTAAGAAGAAAACAAATATAGAATGAATACATTTGTAGAGGGCTTGAACCGTCTAATTCTAATGCGAGTCGCTACCTGCTGAGCCGGGGCAGACAGATGACGATTCAGACAACCTTTAAGTGGTGCAATTCACAACTCAGAACTGGCAAATCACCTGCTTCGAGTGACCTCAGTAATTGTTGACGTCCTCCTTGGTGTTATGTTTAATGCCTCTTCAAGGTCTTCCCCTTTTTGTCTTTCTCCTGGTTTGTCCAATGGAATGTGGTCTCTTCCTCCATTCAGAATGGCTGCTCTGATAACATTCCTGCTGACAGAAATATGTGAATTACATCAAGGCAAGTGACGGTCAATTCTATCTTCCCCATGGCTACACATGCTGAAGCTAACAGACAGTATCTGCTGTTGACAGCGGTGCCCCACAGGCTCGTGAGGCCACCACATCTGTATCTTTCCAGACAGCCTGAGGCAAACTTTTGGAATTGACCAAGCTTCCCAGTAAGCCTTCTTTAACAGTTAGTTTCACAGTTCATTTGTATAATTAATACTTGTAACCGACCTCAGCATCTATAGCAGGTCAGTAATACAACAATTCTTTCGCACCCTTAAAAGCGACATTGAAATGACTAAACCCTACTAGAGTAAGTGGATTAAAGAATATAAACTATTACACACATTGAGGCAAACAATGAGATGATGTGCTGCGTGCAAGGTTTGAACCTGTACTGGGAAACAAAGGCAGCGCCCACGAGTTTGAATTCTCAAATTGCTCTCACTGCACTGTGTGTCTAATCGCTGCAATGGCTATTGTCCTGTGTGCGTGATGTATAATTTGATGCAAATTCGTGAAATCCAAAAGATTCGGAGAGATCATTAAAATATTCTAACCCCTCCGAAGTAATATATAACATATTGAGAACATTTGCAAACCCATATTTTTCATGACTGCGATTTTTGGTACATCTTTATGCCAGAGGTACACAAACGAGAGTCTGTTTCCCTATTCTCTCTGTCCCTGGCACTAAGCCGCCACTGTTCCCGCAGAAAGGGATTTTCCTGCAGCTCACTTGCTCATATTTATAAATCACTGTCCATTCTTCAGCTCAATATAGACTGATGCGGGGATAACTTTTCAGTGCAATTGGTGTTCTTCTTAATTCTTCCAATAACCAGAGAATATATTCACACTCGACTCATCAGAGAGAACAATTGTCCGAGGAATTAATCTAGTAAACCTTCACCTCTGAAGACGATTTTTCATTTTCTTCAATAAGCAGACTAAAACAGTACACAGTACACATTCCCCATCATTTTCTCGGCACCGATGCGATGGGTCGGACAGGGGGAGATGGGCCCGAAGACGCATTGAGCCAGTATAACCCCCAGCTGCAGGCGAACATAAATACAGTTTAATCTCCAGCAGCGGGTCCAGGATCAGGGAGATATTTTCAGATCCTGTTGCTGAAACTAACTTATAGCAAACATACCTTGAACTGTACAGAAAAATTCAGAGCTGGGGACCACCTGTGAAATCTGGAAAGCTCAAACCGACCAAGGGAGGCTTGAACCATTCACGCTGAAATGAAGAGATTCAAGCTCTATCCATTGAGCGTGCAAGACGTAAACAACATCGGAAAGTTAACAAGTGAGCAGCAAATCACCCTACATCAGTAAACAGAACCATCACCTGGAAAATGACCAATTGAGCATCATCTAAACCAACATATGTAAGGTTACTCATTACACAGAAACTGAGCGAGTGACCATCATCGCACCCGGCACAAATGAACTGGCCCAGCACACAAACAGTGAAAAATGACCACCTGCCCAAACACATGCAAACTAACCCAACACCGAGAAGCTGCTCCTGTATCAATGAACTGAGGCAGAAACATTAAATAACCCATCGCCCGAAAATAATGGCAGACCTTGACCTGAGTCAGAAACCGTTAAAAGTTGAACTAAAACATTAATTACCGATGTTGTAGATTCCAAAGTTATTCCAGCCAGAACAACGCGATCACATGGAATAAGTCATAAAAGGTAAATCACTATATTCTCGGCACTGGCCTCACTAAACAGCCGCCTGTTTAAGAATCATCTCGCAACGAAGGGGCTGACACCTCAGATCGCCAGGAGAGAAACCGATCGATATTTACACAGTACAAACTGTGCAAGAAAACTTACTCACCTCAATGGTTGAAGCAGAAACGCACATCTTTAGCACAAAAACCACCGAATCGTCTCACATTTGCTTTGAGAACTGATGACTTCTGTGCTTCTTGGAGAGGCTGCTGAACGTTTGACAGGATGCCTGATTTACACATAAAGGAAACCTGCACTGAGACTCTCAGGTTACATTCCCCTATTAGTCACAGTCGGTTACACACAGCAGCGTTATTCCCATTCATGGTTACAACAGAACTAAATATTTAAACGGAAATATTTAGTATGGACACTCAGAGCAATTCAACAGCACAGTCCATGTTACTTCAATCTTCAAAGTCCCGAGTGGAAACCCTAAAACATGTGGTTCACACAGAGACAGGAAAACCCAGCTGTTTAACTGCGGGAACAGACACAGCAATGGATCTAAGATTCTCCGCAGTGGAGGACAAATTCCTCTTTCAAAAACAATTACTTTTAAAAGTAATGTCTCACGAAAGGGAAAGTTCTCCCGACACCAGTCTCCATGGAGATGAAGGATGGAGATTGATTTACCAATAGGAGTAAGTGAGCTGGTGGGAAAGCCCTCGCTGGGAGAACAGCGCCTGCTTAGTGTCACGTACACAGATAATAGGATCAGAGATTCTCCTCTGTGTATCGATGACTGACAGAGGGAACAACAATCGCAGTAATGGAAATCATATTGTACCAAATATGAATACAATGTAATGTGTGTTTGTAACTGTTCTCAACATGCGACATTACTATTGCACTTCAGAGAGGAGAGATTTTGATGGTTGCTGCAAATCTTTTCGATATCACGAAACTGCAGCAAATTGAACATCAGGAGCGCAGCACAATAAACATTGCAACGTTTTAACAGACAGAGCAGGTCAGCGATTGGAGAATGTAAATTGTTCGGCGCTGCCTTTGTTTCCACCCAGAGGTTCAGAACTTGCTCGGAGCGGATCTGCCCAGTGTTTGCCTCAATTCCTGTAATGGTTTATATTCTTTAAACCACTTTCTCTAGAAAGATGTTGGACATTCCAATAACGCTGTTAAGGTAAATTTAGGATTGTTGTATTACTGACGTTCTGAAGGAGCTGAGGTTAGTTAATTGTAATATCTCAAAAAAGGAACGATTAAACTGACCATACACAAGACATTCTGTGAAGCCTGTCCAAAGTCCAAAAGTGTCATTCAATCCGTCTGGAAAGCGAGAGATCAGGAGGATAAATGAGACCGTGGGAAAGCGTTTTTAACACCAAGTGCGGTCAGGTAGCCTCAGTCTGTGTAAACATGGCGACAAATAAAAATACACTGGAAAGCTTGTTTTTGTCATTAGGAATGGTATCAAAGCGGAAAATCTGAAGGGACAAACACAACACAATCCATGGGACAGTCCAGGTGATAGACAATCAGGGAGAAACATTTGAAGACAGATAATAACACCACCAAGGAGGACATCAACAAGTAACAAACTTCTCTGGCTCCCAAATCAGAAGAATTGGCCGTTTTGAGTTCCGATTTACACCACTGAAATAAAGGTTGCCTGAACCACCATCACTCTGCCGTGGCTCAGCTGGCAGCGCACTCCGCTGAGTTAGAATGTTCATTCCAGCGATAAATTTTACACGTTTCAATGAGATTGTCTCTCATGAAGCAAAACACATAATGTGGCACTCTGCCCCGAGTTGGCGGTGGTGCGGATGAGACAGCAATCCATCTATTTTGGGATTGCCCCTTTGCAAGGTATGGTCTGGATGGAGATGCAGTGGTTGGTGTCGTGGTTCATCCCATGCAGCTCTGTAACACAGGACTCTGTGCTCTACGGTCTGTTCCCAGAGGCACACACCGAGACAGACATCACCTGCTGCTGGAGGGTCATCAACTCAGTGAAAGACGCACTTTGGACTTGCTGAAACTTGCTGGTCTTCCAGAGCAAGGAGATGTCCAGGTCTGCGTGTTGCAGATTGGCATAATCCAAGGTCCAGGAGTATGTGCTGAGGGACGTTCTAAAAATTAGTGCAGTCGCCGCAAAGGCACGATGGGAAAGAGCCAGAGTTAAAGCCCTTCCGTCATGATAAACCCAGGGGCTGGAATCAGTATAAAACTCCCCTCGGGCTGTACTTGCAAACTTTTTGTATACATAGAGCACCAGGATCTGAAAAAACCTATGCAGTGCCATGTATAATGCAAGTTCAGTTTAGTAATGTATGTTGCAAAGAGATGTAACTGTACCCTCACCCATTCCGTGTACCGTGTAGTGCCAGTAGAAAAGCAATATGATGACTGTATTACAATGTATCCTGGATTGCACTGAAATGTACCTCGAAATGTAAAGCAAGCAAATCTATTGAACGGAACTGCCGTTAGCATCGAAATGTATTGTAAGGAATTGCTGACTGCATCCAAATGTACTGAACTGTCTCCCAATGTATAATGCAAATTTTTATATGAATAAAGTATATATTTAAATTTTTAAAAATTAAGCAAAATACCAGATTATGTCGGCCCATTCTAATCAATCTCGCCTCGTAAGACAAACCTTTTGGCCCAGAAATAGATCTAGGAATATTTTGTTGCATCCCCACTAAAACAGCGTTTTCGTTCCTCAGGTAAGGAGATCAAAAAGGTGCACAGTACAACTTCCCTGCTGATTTCCCGGCAGCGAAGGGTCATGAATGTGGGTTGGTCCACTGACCCCAAGGTCTCCTTGATATTAAATAAACCTCAACCTTGGGCAGCGAGATGCTGGAGAGTGTCACTAATCCGATATATATTTCCTGATACTGTTCTCATTTATATCAAACACTCCTTGATATCTTTGCCCTGGAATTCTTAGGGAACGCCTGTGATTTCAACCTAAAACCACAGAGCTCCAACCATCCAATGAGGGGTATAAAGCTACGAGACTGTAAATAAGAGTTCGCTGCTCTACTGACTGATTCAGCCCGGCCTTATACAATGGTGGATATAGACCAAGTGACGATCAATAAACAAACGCATGTAAAATGAGCCAGGGAACAGAAACTGAACGAGTAACCATTACTGAACCCATCGCACTGTAAACCTACCCAGCACCCAGATACAGTTCCAGACCCAATTAACTGAACCGGAAACTTAAAGTTACCGACCATCCATACATGTTCCCAGAGTTCAGCCTGATTCAGAGTTTGTTGAAAGTTTGGATGAAAACATTAACCTAGTTGCCTTACTGATTTCGGAGATTCCAAGAGTATTCTAATCTGAATAAGGCGGCCACAGGAATAATTAATGAAATATAGAAGCACGACACTCTCGGAACTGACATCACTAAACAGCACACCCCACCCACCCAGCCTGTGTAAGAAACAACTCAGAACAAAGGGGCTGAATAGTCGAAAGGGCAGTAAAGAAGCGATCACACCGTGGCATATATATTTGTAGAATTAGGAACTGCCAAGAAACACTCACTAACCATGCCGCATGTTGGCGTAAGGTAGAAAGATTCTTCGGGCCTATTTATGATTGAATCTTTTCGCATTTTGTCTGAGCAGCGTTGATTTCATTCGTTTTTGCAGAGCCTGCTGATCACTTGACTGGACACCTAATTCACACACAAAGGAAACCTGCGCTTAGACTGTCAGTATTGTTATCTTATTAGTGAAAGTCAGGTGGGCCCAGCAGCGTGAGATTATATTCCCACCGATGGTTACAACACAGCACAATATATTAAACCAGAGATATTGGACACGGTCATTCAGAGGCATTCAACAGTACAGTCCATGTCACTTCAATCATCAAACTCCCTGAGTGGACATCCCTAAGACATGTAGATCACACGGAGACAGTTAAACTCACCTGTTTAACCGCAGCAGTCAGGCTCAGTAATGCAGATTAAATTCCAAGGAATGGGGCGAGAGTTTCTGCTTCTCAAACAACTCCTTTTTACCAATAATGTTTAAGGGTAATATAAATGAATGCAACCTCAGTTTGGCTGAAAAATTGAAAACATTTAAATCCACGACTCAGTGTACTGCAGGGAGTGCCAGAGCTGCTGGAACAGTGCCAGCTCAGTGTCAGTTAAAGCAGATCAGGGAATGAGATACTCATTTTTGTACCTGTGGCTTAAAGAGTTGGCACAAATCGCAGTCCTGGAAATCACATCGCAATAAACATGAATAAAATGAAACGTGGGTTTCAGCTGTTTTCACACATTGTATAGCTGTTACATTTGTGAGGTGTTCCGATTATGTTAACTGTCAGTGCAATTCTTTCGCTTTTTATTATTATGCAGAAAAGCAGTATAATAGTTATTTCTTAGAAACATCGAAACATATATATTTATAGCACGGAAGGAGGCCATTTCGGTCCATCGTCTCCCTGCCGGCCGACCAAGAGCTATCCAGCCTAATCCCACTTTCTAGCTCTTGCTCCGTAGCCCTGCAGGTTACGGCACTTTACATAGAAATAAAGAAAATATGTTTACGTGTTTATCCAAGTAGTTCCTGAATGTGGTGAGGTGACATGCCTCTACCCGCCTTTCAGGCAGTGGGTTCCAGACCTCCGGCACCATCTGATGAAGACATTTCCCCTCATATCTCCTCTAATCCTCCCATCAATTAATGTTTCTGACTCCTCTGCCAAGGGAAACAGTTCATTCCTACCCACTATCCAGGCTGCTCATGATTTTATACATCTCGATAATGTCTTCCCGTCTGTCTCCTCTGTTCCAATGAAACAGACCCAGCATCTCCAATATTTCCTCATAGATAAAAGTCTCCAGTCCAGAAAACATCTTGTAAATGTCCTCACCACCCTTTCCAGTGCAATCACAGCTTTTCTGTAATGTGGTGACCAGAACTGCACGCAGTGCTCCAGCTGCCGCCTAACCATTTATTTATACGGTTGATGCATAACGTCCTTATTCTTTTAATCCATCCCTCGACTAATAAAGGCAAGTTTTCCATTTGCATTCTTAACAACATTTTCTACCTGGCCTGCTTCATTCAGGCATCATTTGAGCCGCTCTCCAAGGTCCCACTGTTCCGCTGCACTTTTCATTGTCTTAATATTTCAGAGAATTAGCACACAGTGCAGGCTCGATGAATTGAGATGTAAAAACTGGCTGCTGCCTTTCTTTATCGCCTGGGTTCAAACCTTGCTCGCAGCGGATCTGCTCACTTGTGGACTCAACGCTTGTGATAGTTGATCTTCTATAATCACCTTCCACTAGAAGGCATTCCTCGTTTACATTTAAAATACTAAATGATTGTATGTTAACCTGCATTACTGCCCCGCTAAAGGAGCTGAGTTTAGTTAAAGATATTATTTCAAAAAATGATGTATAAATCAACTGTTCAGGATTGCATTCTGGGAAGCTTGGCCAAAGCCCAATGTGCGATTCAGGCCATGTGGAAAGCTACAGAGAGGTAGGAATCAAAAACTGTGGGGAATTGATTTAAACACCAGGTGCTGTCTGCTCGCGTCAGTCTGTGTAACCCATCGGGGGAGAGAATTGAAAGTTACAGGAAAGCTTGTTTATTTCACCAGTAATGGTATCAAAGTAGCTGTTCGAATGTGACCAGGGGAACACTGCCCATGAGACATTACAGGTTACAGAGAAGCAGGGTGCAGTAGTCGGAAAGAGGCAAGAAAAAAACCAAGGAGAAAAGCAACAAGCAGATGAATTGGCCATTCTGAGGTTCGTGTTGCATCACTGACTTAATATTGTCTGAACCGCCATATGTCTGCCATGGCTCCACTGGGAGTGCTACCGCCTCTGAGATAGAAGGTTCATGCTTTATATATTTTTTTTATACGTTTTAATTAGATCACCTCACATTCATCTCATTTCCTGAGACGATAGGTCTATTATACTTAATCTCAAAAGCTAATATTTTCTTTCGTAGGTAATGACACCAAAGCTGTGCCCTAAATGTGACCTTTGTCTTCTCGGCACTGGTTTGTTGTCAATGGAGACATGTCTGAAACCACAGTGAGCCGTACTTACCCCGAGCAGGAGGTGAAATTCTATAATGTTTAATCTTTAACAGCGAGATGCTGGAGAGAGTCCCGAAACATGGCACCAATTCCTGAAACTGACGTTGAATTTCATTGATATCAAACACTCCTTGAGCTCTATGCTGTGAAATTCAGAGCTGGGAATGTGAGCACAATTCCTTCTGAAACGAAGCCGGAGCAAACCCTGCAGCCCGCCATTATAAACAGCCAACACCAAACAACCAGACTGACAAGCCTCTCACTCACTTCTCTCCTCATTGGCTGCTCCTAACTTGCTCCTTGTTTCCAGCCTGTTCTACTCCTCTGTACTTCACTAGTTCGGTTCCAGAGACCGTAGCCGACTCGCTGCCCCTCTCACATCCACAGCCCCTCTGCCCTTTTGCATCTTCACCCCCTACAAACCTCTTCATTGAACAGCAACTCGCAACTCCTCCTCCGCTCCATTAATATAAACGAAATGATTGCCAACCAGACATTTCCAGTTGGTGAAGTTTGCATGAAGACAAGTTCCAGAGAAGATTCATTGACTGTAAACACGTGGTTAGGGTCAGATGTGGTTTTACTCCCATCATTCAGAGAGAAGCGGGGTTAGGAGCAGAAAATACCCCTCTTGCTTCTCCCCTTTTAGAAGGAGGCTCAAAACGAAACCTCTCCATCGAGGGATAGAAGCAGGGACCTTTACATCCAACGCTCTCCCAATGAACACTTTCTGCCTCAGAGAACTCGAATTATGTTACATGCTCTTGGAGGACAATGTTACCCAGCGTAGAATTGTCCCTCCCGCTGCTTCCTCACGGAAGGAGAATTGGCCCCGACCAGATCTCGGAGCTCAAGTTATGCTAGTCTACTGATGATATCGTTCTATTGCTTCGTGTTTGGGCCAATTTTAATCAGGTCCATGCGCACATTCTTCTATCAACCCATCTCTCACTGTGCTTCACTCTCTCATTAATTATTTTTCCTTTTAATCTAGAAAGAGGCAGGGATCAGAACACAATCCCATATCCTCTGCTCACACACACCCGTCTGTTCCCTGTTCTATCCACGAGATCTTTCAATAAATGGTCTTTAGCATATGACCTGCCTCACAGTGTTCGGCACGGAGCGAAATACAGATTTCATCTAACGAGGTCTGCTTCTGGTCCCAACAGAGCATTCAGAACCAAGTTTATATCCTTGGCAGGCAGCGACAGAGAGATTAGTGCCTGCAGTGCATCAGCAAATAAGTTAAAATAGGAAATAATAGTAAACCACGTTTGTAACAAATCGTCGAATCCGTTCCAGGAATAGAGATACATAGCTTTGATTTAATAGCCATTACAGAGAAATGTTTACAAGATGAACATGTTTGGGAACCAATTAATCGAGGGTTCTTGATATTTCCAAAAGACAGGCAGAATATAAAAGGACAGTGGTTGTCCTGATAATTACGGATGACATATGGTCAGTAGTGATAACGGATCATGGCTCAGAAGACCAGGAGGTAGAATCAGTAAGGAAAAAGATAATACATTACAAGGGGCAGAAAACACTAATGGGATGTGTATCGGAACTATACCATTGGACAGACTATTGATCTACATAAAATTGGAGCTTGTAACAAAGGTAATACATTAATCTTGGGGAACATGAATCTACAGATAGACTAGGCAAATAAAATTGGCAAGGATAGTCTGGGGGTTGAGTTCATGGAATGCGTTCGAGGCAGTTTCCTGGAATAACACTTCATGGAACCATCCAGCGAGCAGGGTGTTTTACAGGGTGTTATGTTAGAAAAGACGGGGTTAATTCTTCATCTCATAGTAAAGGATCCGCTGTGGAGGAATGATCACAGTATGATAGAATTTCACGCTGATTTTGAGAGTGAATTATTAGTTCTGAAACGAGATTCTTAAAAATAAATAAAGCCAATGATATCGTTTGTTTTTATTTCAGATTCAAGTACCCGCGATATTCTGTTTTTATATAGTTTGAGGGGTGAGCTGCTATTGTAGATTGACAAATGTGATTACAATTTAAGACTGCAGATAAATAGTTGTATTCTTTTCAATAAATAATTGAAAATTCACAACGAACATAGATACCATTGATAAATAAAATCTCAATGGAATATGTGATCTATCCGTAGATAAGTGAAGAAGTTAGGGAGAGTATTAGATTAAAAGGGGAGGCTTATAATGTCGTGAAGAATAGGAAGAATAGCAGAAAACCTGAGGATTCGGAGAGTTTCAGAAAACAAGAAATGATGACAAATAATTGATAAAATGTGACAACATCGAATATGACAGTAAACTAGCAAGACGTTTCCAAACAGTTTGTAAGAGCATTTGAATGGATGTGAAAAGGAAGAGAGGAGCAGAAGTAAGAATTGGTCAGTCAGCAGCTCGGCCAGGAAATATTATAATGGGGAATGAGGAAATGAAGAGAAATCTGTTGTATCTGCTTCGCAGTCGGAGATACATTAAAATACAATGAAGAGTGGGGACAAGGGGTTAATTTAATGAGGAACATAACATAATTAAGAAGAGTAGAAAAAGTACTTGAGCAACTAAAGAGACTAAAAAGTGACAAATCCCATGGACCTGATGGTCCACATCCGAGGATTCTAAAAAGAAGTGGCTGCAGATATAGTGGATGCATTGGTAGTTATTTTCAAAATGTACCTAGATTCCAAAATGATCCCAGCGGAGTGGAAGGTAGCAATTGTAAAATTAAAGAAAGGAGAGAAAGAGAAAACAGGGAACTACATGCCAGTTAGTCTGATATCAGTCGTCGGGAAAATGCTGGACTCCATTATTAAGGAGCGGGTAACTGTGCACTTAAAAATTCCATTTTGATTAGGCATCCACAAGGAACATTTTTAGGCGATTTCTTTCAGTTGAGGTGTGAACTAAAAGCAAGAAAAGTCCCATTTTGACCACTCGGCTGTGTTCATAAAATGTTGGAAATTTGCCTGGACCATGAGAACGAAGATGTTGCATTTTTGTTGATTTTTTGGATTTCTGCCGATATCAGCACTCTTTTTGCAACTCAGTTGTTTTGCCAACTAAAATTGTTTTGTGAACCAAAAGCCTGTTGTAAGCTGCTCGAAGTTTCTGCACATTTTTGCCTTTCAGTTTATCTTTAAATTTCCAAATGTAATGTCCAAGGGAGAAAAGTTAATCCTTTCATTCATTCGTCACTTAATAGTCTATTTCTAGGTATTCAGTGAGCTTGTGATGAATTGCTCAGTTTCTCAATGTTTGGTCAGAGTACGGACAATTGCTCAATTTGTGAGTGTTCAGTCTATTTGTGGACAGAGGGTCAGTATCTGTTTGCTCCAGCCGACAGAGGTCAGATGCAAGGTGTATAGTATGCGTGCGGTGAATAGGCCAGTTGTTGTTGCTCAGTTCCGCTCTGTACAAGTGTTGAGTTTCTGTGTACAGGTCCCGGTATTGGGCAGTAGTTGTGTTTCTGGGTGCAGGCCCCAGACCGGAGGAGGAAGCAGACCTGGGCGAGACCAGAGCGGGAGCAGAGCGAGAATGGGAGCAACTCAACACAGGCAGAATAGAAACATGGAAACATAGAAAAACAGAAAAAAATAGGTGCAGGAGTAGGCCATTCGGCCCTTCGAGCCTGCACCGCCATTCAATAAGATCATGGCTGATCATTCACCTCAGTACCCCTTTCCTACTATAGAGGGAATGGGACAGAGTGATGTCAGAGTTGGAAAACTGACGTCGACACAAGTGAAGGAACTGATTGGTGAGTAGCTGGTGAGTGTTTCTTTATTAAGGTTTAAGTTTATATCTGCTGGGTTAGATCCTAGTCTATTAAATAGATGCATGGCAGCGCAGCTCACTCCCGTGGAGTTCACATCCTGTGCAATTTGGAAAGTCCTGGATGCTCCACGTAGCTTGGCCGACCACTTGTGCAGAAAGTGTTACCAGCTCCAGCACCTCGAGCTCCGCGTTTCGTAGATTGAGTGGCGGCTGGAGTCACTGCGTTGCATCCGCGAGTTTGAGAATATCGGCGATAGCACAATTCTAGAGGTGGTCACCCCGCAGCTTAAATCTTTGCAGGCAGAGAGGCAGTGGTTGAGGACCAGACAGCAGAGCAGATCGAGGCAGGTAGTGACGGAGTCCCCTGGGTCCATCTCACTCACTAACATACAAACATAGGACATAAAAACATAGAAATGTAAAGCGGAGTAAGGTGCCACTTCAGCCCATTGTGTCCCCACCAGCTGACAAAGACACACGGCCCTCGGTCAGCAGCCCTGAAGGTTACATATAAATCTATGAACAATGAACAACGCTGGACAGGTAAAGAGCACTATGCTCAAACAGTCATGCGATAACCCATGAATTGCAACAATTTACACTCCACCCCACCTGGAACCATGTGATCTCATGGGAGGGCCAAAAAATCAGGTCAAAATCCTTGCGAATTGGGGAAAAAAATATGGGAAAATCCCTTTCCGACCCATCTCGGCGATGAAAACTAGTCCAGGAGATAACTCTGGCCTTAATAGTTAACATGATGTACTTACCATCGTGTCTGCACCAGCCAACAAGAGGTTCTCCAGTTTAGTCCCACTTACCTGCTCTAGGTCCGTCATCCTGCAGGTTAAGTAACTTCAAGTGCCCATGCAAGCACATTTTAAATGTGGTGAGTGTTTCTGCCTTCAGCACCCTTCCAGGCAGCGAGTTACAAACCCCACACAATCCGCTGCGTGAAGAATGTTCCCCTCAAATCGCCTCTAATTCTTCAACTCACCACCTTAAACCTATGCTCCCTCGTAAATGATCTGTCCGGAAAGGGAAAGAGGCTGTTGCTATCCACTATATCCAGGCCATTCAAAATGTTATATACCTCAATGAGATCTCCTCTCAGCGTCCTATGTTCCAATGAGAACAAACCCAGCCTATCCACTCTGCCCTCAAAGTTAAAATTCTCCATTCCAGGCAGCATCCTCGTAAATCTCGTCTGAACCCTTTCCAGTGAAATCACGTACTTCCTACTATAACACGAACAGAATTGCACGCAGTATTCCAGCTGTGGCCTAACCAGTGTATTTTATAAATTAAGCATAACCTCCCTGCTCTTGTATTCTATGCCTCGACAAATACAGACAAACAAATCTTATGTCTTCTTAACCACCTTATCCGCCTCCTATGCGACTTTCAAGGACTTGTGGAGAAGCACTCCAAGTTCCCTTTGTTCATCTACACTTCTATGTGGCCTACCTTTTAATGTGTATACCCTTTCTAAGGGCATTACGTCACACTTTTAGGAATTAAATTTAATTTGATACTGTTCTGCCCACCTGACCAGTGGATTGCAATCCTCCTGCTGCAGTCCATGACTTGCCTCTCCATTTTTAACCAAACAGCCAATTTTACTTTCATTTCCAAACTATTTAATCACACCCATCAGATTCAAATCTAGATCATTGATGTGTACCACAAAAAGCAAGGGACGCAGAACTGAGCCCCTCAGAAACGCACTGGAATCATGCTTCCAGCCACAAAAACATCCAATAAACATTATCCTCTGCTTCCTAACTCTAAGCCAATTTTGGCTGCAACTTGCCACTTTGGCCTGGATCCCATGGGCTTTTACCATCTGGACCAATCAACCATGTGGGACCTTATCAAAAGCTTGGCTAAAGTCTATATACACTAAGTCATATGCACTGCCCTCAACGATCCGCCTGGTTGCCTCCTTGAAAATTGCAATCAGGTGAGTCACACAGGAGCTTCCCTTTCCAAATCCGTGCTGAATGTCCCAGAATAATCCTTGCCATTCTAAATCTGTATCTATGTTGTCCTTCAAGATTTTTTTCAACAATGTTCCCACCACTGTGAATAGGCTGACAGGCCTGTAATTATTCGGGCTATCTCTTTCTCCCTTCTCAAACAAGGGTAGCAGAACAACAATCGTCCACTGCTTTGTCACTAAGCCCGAATCCAAAGACGATTAGAAAATTAAGGTCAACCCCTCTGCTATTTCCTCTCTTGATTCGCTCAACAGCCTAGGATGCATTTCATCTGGGCCTGGGCTCTGTTCCACTTTCAAAGCAGCAAAACACCCAAATCCCCTCTCTCACTACGTCTATTTCACTCAGAATTTCACCCGTATGATTTTCTGAGTACTGGTGAGGGCGATGGTGACTCTGGGACCGAAAAGCGAGACAAGTCCACGCCACCATGGATGGCACAACTTTACAGGTGGAGGAAAGAGAATGGAGGAGAGTTAGTGGTCGGGGATTCGATAATCAGGTCAGCAGACAGCAGTTTCTGCGGCCGTAGAGGTCACTCCCGGCTGGGATGTTGCCTACCTGGTGCCAGGATTAAGGATGTCACTGATATGCTGCAAACCATTCTGGGGGATAGGGTAAACAGTCAGATCTCCTGGTACGTATCAGTACAATGACACTGGTAGAAAGAGGGGGGATGTCCTGCAGGCAGAATTTAGCAGCTAGGACAGAGATTAAACTCAACATCGAGGAGTATTCAACATTTAGGAAGGATAGACAGGAAGGAACAGGAGGCGGGGTGGCATTGCTAGTTAAAGAGGAAATTAATGCAATGGTAAGAATGGACATTAGCGTGGATGATGAGAATTGGTATGGGTGGAGCTGCGGAATACCAAGGGTCAGAAAACGCTGGTGGGAATTGTGCACAGACCACCAAACAGCAGTAGTAAGTTTGGCGACAGAATCAAACAAGGAATAATGGATGCATGCAATAAAGGTACAGCGGTTATCATGGGTGACTTTAATCTACATATTGATTGGGCTAACCAAACTGGTAGCAATGCGGTGGATGAAGATTTCCTGGAGTGTATTAGGGATGGTTTTCTAGACCAATATGACGAGGAATCAACCAGGGAGCTGGCCATACTGGACTGGGTCATGTGTAATGAGAGAGGACTAATTCGCAATCTTGGTGTGCGAGGCCCCTTGGGGAACAGAGACCATAACATGTTAGAGTTCTTTATTAGGATGGGGAGTGACACAGTTAATTCAGAAACTAGTGTCCTGTATTTAAGGAAGGTAACTTCGATGGTTTGAGGCGTGAATTGGCTAGAATAGACTGGCAAATGATACTTAAATGGTTGACGATGGATAGGCAATGGCAAACATTTAAAGATCACGTGAATGAACTTCAGCAATTATACATCCCTGTCTGGAGTAAAAATAAAACTGCGAAGGTGGCTCAACCGTGGCTAACAAGGGAAATTAAAGATAGTGTTAAATTTAAAAAAGAGGCATATAAATTGGCGGGAAAAAGCAGCAAACCTGACGACTGGGAGAAATTTAGAATTCAGCAGAGGAGGACAAAGGGTTTAATTAAGAAGGGGAAAGCAGAGTACGAGAAGAAGCTTGCTGGGAAGATAAAAACTGACTGCAAATGATTCTATAGATATGTGTGAAGACAAAAAGATTAGTGAACACAAACGTGTGTCCCTTGCAGTCGGATTCAGGTGAATTAATAATGGGGAACAAAGATATGGCAGACCAATTGAATAAATACTTTTGTTCTGTCTTCACGAAGGAAGGCACTAATAACATTCCGAAATTATTAGGGGACCGAGGATCTAGTGAGAAGAAGGAACTGAAGGATATCCTTATTAGGCGGGAAATTGTGTTAGGGAAATTGATGTGATTGAATGCCGATAAATCCCCGGGGACTGATAGTCTGCATCTCAGAGTACTTAAGGAAGTGACCCTAGAAATAGTGGATGCATTGATGATAATTATCAAACAGTCTATCGACTCGGGATCAGTTCCTATGGAATGGAGCGTAGCTAACGTAACACCACTTTTAAAAAGCGAGGGCGAGAGAAAGCCGGTAATTTTCGACCGGTTAGCCTGACATCAGTGTGGGGAAAATGTTGGAATCAATTACTAAGGATTAAATAGCAGCGCATTTGAAAAGCAGTGACAGGCTCGGTCCAGTCAGCATGCATTTATGAAGGGGAAATCAAGCTTGACAAATCTGGAATTCTTTGAGGATGTAACTAGTATAGTGGACAAGGGAGAACCAGTGGATGTGGTGTATTTGAACTTTCAAAAGGCTTTTGACATGGTCCCATACAAGAAATTGTTGTGCAAAGTCAAAGCACATGGTATTGTGGGTAATATACTGACGTGGATATACAACTGCTTGGCAGAGAGAAAGCAGAGAGTCGGTTAATGGGTCCTTTTCAGAATGGCAGGCAGTGATTGGTGGAGTGCCGCAGGGCTCAATGCTGGGTCCACAGCTCTTTACAATATATATCAATCATTTGGGTGAAGGAATTGAGTGTAATATCTCCAAGTTTGCAGATGACACAAAACTGAGTGGCGGTGTGAGTTGTGAGGAGGACGCTAAGAGACTGCTGGGTGATCCGACAGGTTAGGTGAATGGGCAAAAGCATGGCAAATGCAGTAAAATGTGGATAAATGTGTGGTTATCCATTTTGGGGGAAAAATCGCGAAGTCAAAATATTATCTGAATGGTGGCAGATTGGGAAAAGGGGTGGTGCAAAGAGACCTGGGTGTCATGGTTCATCAGTCATTGAAAGTTGGCCTACATGTGCAGCAGGCGGTAAAGAAGGTAAGTGTTATGTTGGCCTTCATAGCTAGAGGATTTGAGTATAGGAGCAGGGAGGTCTTACTGCAGTTGTTCAGGGCCTTGGTGAGACTTCACCTGGAATATTGTGTTCTATTTTTCTCTCCTAATCTGAGGAAGGACATTCTTGCTATTGAGGGAGTGAAGCGAGGGTTCACCAGACTGATTCCCGGGATGGCCGGACTGACATATGAGGAGAGACTGGATCCACTGTGCCTTTATACATTGGAGTTCAGAAGGATGAGAGGGGATTTCGTAGAAACATACACGATTCTGACGGGACGGGACAGTTTAGATGCGGGTAGATTGTTCCCGATGTTGGGGAAGTCCAAAACCAGGGGACACCGACTCAGGATAAGGGGTAAGCCATTTAGGGCTGAGATGTGGAGAAACTTCTTCACTCAGAGAGTTGTTAACCTGTGGAATTGCCTGCAGCAGAGAGTTGTTGATGCCAGTTCCTTGGATATATTCAAGAGGGAGTTAGATATGGCCTTTATGGCAAAAGGGGTCAAGGGGCATGGAGAGAAAGCAGGAAAGGGGTACTGAGGAATCTTCAGTCATGATCTTATCGAATGGTGGGGCAGTCTCGAAGGGCACCTATTTTATATGTTTCTATGTTTCTATCTCCAAGGTTGTAATCTCACGGTTGCTACCGGTACCATGTGATAGCGGGTAGAGAAATAGCAGGATAGAGAAATGAATGCTTAGTGTAGGGGATGGTTTTTGGGCAGATTTCTCTGACTCCTTGGCGTTTTCGAGGCGCCCGACACCCTGGATTCTAGACTGTGGACTGATTTGGGACCTCTGAAAAACTGAGACAGAGTCAGTTGGGAATGCAAAACTGTTTTTATTGTGTTCAGAGGGAGTAAAAAGGCAAATTTGTAATAATCACAGTAATCAGGTTCAAATAGGGAGAAATTGCAACTCAAATACTCGATATTTGGGAAGAACACATAACACATATAACAGATTAAAAGAACACAGTCCTCCCACTTCCCAAAATATTTATGCACTAAACCTGGAAGGGGAAAATACACAAGAACATCAACAGGTATGGACAGTAAGAAAACCCTAACCTCCCAAACCCACCATCGAGCTACGTTAGAACTCTGGCGTTTCAGGGACCATGCTCACCAATTCCCGATTGACAGTTCCAACTCCGGGGTTCGCCTTAGTTGTGCTGGTCCTGTTCCAAACTCTGGGGTTCGCCTTAGTTGTCAATGTTCTGTAGTCTGTACCTCGGACCTCGTTGGGTAACTCAACCTGCATTGCTTATTCAATTGGGCTGAGTCCGCTAGTGCGGTAAGGTGCGTATTGTTCTTGTGGGGTGAGTATTCACTTTTCCTTGGTCAGGGTACTCTTAATAGTCCCATTAGGTAATGCTTTACTCCTTGATAGCTTAGGAACAGCTTGTAGATTGCAAAAACCTTCGTATTTTCTTCTGTTTTGTCGGGTTGGTTCCGGTTGACTGTTTCATTGGTTGCGATGATCCGACACATTCCGGTAGTCATTTTGAAAGCATGTATTCTGTCGTCGTGCTGTAATTCTGTGTTTTAGAGATTCCTTTCATGGATGTTTTCAAGGCTGGTGTTTACCTTATGCAACGAGAATGCTGCCTTAATAGTGTCTCTTGAAGCACCATTAACTGCCAGAACACGCCTTCAATTATACTTAAACAGGCTTCCTTATCTTCGCGCCAAATCAATTCTTGGTCTATGTTTAAACTGTTCTGTCCATTGATTTTCAAATGTCAGTGTTTTTGGTGGGCTAGTCAGCAGTAAATCGATTAGGGTGTGATACTGTGCTCTCACTGGTATTGCATTGTTTTAGGATTGTCCAGTTTCCTGGCCACATAGTTGGGCCAATGATTTACATAGTGGTTGACTGGGTAATTGGATTCTTGCATATTTTTTTGAGTTCTATAGTTTAGATAATGGCTAGTAATTTGATTATCTCTTAGGGGGTGAATTGGTGCTGCATAGTTCCCCAGGCATTCTGGGATCCTTAACACGCGAAGTTGATTCACAGAGGTTAGCCCCACCTCCTGTATTCGGTAACTCTGTTTCACAGGAGAAAAAATTTTGTGGAATCTTAAAATTTATATGTTCCTTCCCATAGATGTTTAGGAGATCTCAGGCTTCTGTAATTTAGGTCCATTTTATATTTTCTTTTCAAAAAGGCCAAACACTGGGGGGGTTTCCATGAAGGTTTGCCTCCTTTTGCCTTTTTCCTTTTAAAACTTAGATCTCCACTTGAAAAATCCAAAGCTCATTTTTAACATTCCAAGAGGAGCTTTTCTTTAATTTTCAGGGAAAGGGATTCATGGGAATTTTTGGGACCCGGTCAGTCCCCGCTATGACACTATGCAACTATAGTGTCACTTTACACGTGAGCAAAGATTCCTGCCTCTCAAGAGCTAACCTTCCCGCAGCCAGAGCTTACATTCCGCTTTACACGATACAGCATTCAGTATCATTCTCTTCCCTTTACAGTCATATAGGCAAGTTACGCTGCACTTCACAAACATAACACATATTTCAAATACATCACACAACATTATAAATTTAAATTGCTAATCGGGTTCCTAAGGTTTGTCCACCATCCTCTAATATTGCGATTGGTGCCTTCGGTTCTCCCCTTTGCACTTGTTCCACCACAGATACAGAACTATCCCGAGCTGACATACTATCAAAAGAGGGGAGGCTATCCTGATCGAAGAAGGGTCTTCTATATTTCCGAAAATGTCCCACCAGGGTGGAACTATGATAGCCAAGATCTCACTCCCTATCTTAAATATCTTTGGTCCAGAGAGTAGAAATGTTTCTGCGATATTTCCACAGATTGCAGCAAGGAGGTAAGATGTTCGGGTAGAGGAGGAATTGCAGAACCAAAATGTGTTCCATAGTCTTGTAGATTTGTGAAATTGTCGGTGACTGTGAGGTGAACAGTGTTGGGCTCAGGAATGGGTACAATCCATTCTTGGGCCACTTTAACTGGTGCCTCGCATTTAATGCACAAACTGCACTCACTCACTGGACACCTGTAAATGAGGGATTCTTTCACGTCACCTCAGTCGCTGCTGCTCATCCTTATCAGGGGTAGCAGGAACAGGATCCTTCTCATCCTGTCCTCCTTCCTGTAGGGGCACATAAAACAGATTGTCTTGCCCTGAGAAAGCTCTCTGGCTTGACAAAGGTGACTGAGTTCAAAGTTGGGCTCAAAGTCTTTAATTGACTGGCTGCCTTATTCAGTTCCAGGTGGACTGATTGCTTTCAACTTTGTCTCACAATCGTTCTGCTTGTTATCTTACCGGTGCTTCCTTAATAGCCACACCAGTAGATTCCTCTTACTCCCGGGTATTACTCGTCCTGTGCTTCTTTTACCAGCTGCGCAGGTAGATTATTTTCCTTACCCCAGTTAACTAATACATATATACATATCATTGCACTGATAAATCTTACATTATTCTAAATCATTCACTAAACATGCATAAATTCATATTTTAAACATCCTTAAATTCACATCGCGATAGATGTGCATCTGCCACCCGTCTCCGGGTGGCCAGGCTAATTCCTGTTTACCTCCACTTGGGACAGCTCCTGGGCATCTTGTAGGGCTGCAAGTAAGGCGGCCTGAGCCACAACATCCAGAGGGCTCTCACTAATGTTACTGGGGTTTGCCCTGTGTCCCAGGCGAGCGATCGGGGAACTGTTCCCTTCGATGATGCAGCACACAGCCCATTTTGGTGTGGCCGCAGTGTCCTGCTCTGTAGGTTTTGCGCAGCATGAAGCTGCAGGCTGGGGGCCCTTATCTTTACAACGCTTCCTGACCTTGGGTGTCCCCTTTCTGGTGGCGGCCTTACCTGGACCGAGACACTGGAACTGGGGCGCTGGTGACCACGGGGCTTTTGGCTGTGTTGTGTGGGTAGTCCTTCTTGGGCTACTGTTACTGGGGGTGCATCCAAGTCCCAAGCAATTGAGGGGATCGCCCCTCCAGTAACGCAGTTTCCCGCTCCCACCTGCCCTGTCTGTCTGGCTGCCCCGCCCCATTTGGGACGACTGACTGCTTCTTACGTTTTTCGGGCTACCCTGGTTTAAACAGCTTACACTGGTTGATATGGAACCACTTCGTGCAGCGGGGTTTCTTTATGACATAGACCATGGATCTTGCCTTGTCCACAATCTGGTATGGTCCCATATATAGGGCTTCAAATGTTCCAACCCGGACAAAATTCCTAAGCGTCACCTGATCCGCTATCTCCCATTCGTGGTGCTAGCGGGGTTGTAGCAGCAATCGGTTGCTCCGATGCTGCTTCCCCATGTTATCAGCAGCTTGCCAGTGAATCTGTTTGAGGTGTTCAAACATTTTCATGACAAAACTGTCCCGGTTCACCTCTCTAAGCTGACCTTCCGTGAGCACCGGGGCGAGGACATGGGTGGGGGTTCGCATGGCCCTCCCAGTCATGAGCTCATGTGGGGAATAACCCAAGCTCTGTGACTGGCTCCCTCTATCCCCATTAGGACCAGCGGTAAGACCTCTGCCCATTTCTGGGGTGAGTCTCCCGTCTCCTTCCGCAGCCTTCCTTTAATGGTGCGGTTTAACGCTCCACAATACCTGATGACTGTGGGTTGTGGGCAATATGCCATTTCCCTTGAATGCCGTGCGTATTAAGGGTTGCCTGCATTAGCTGACCTGTGAAGTGGCGCTCCTGGTCAGTCTCCACATACTGTGGTAGTCCCCACCAGGGATTATCTCTTTCACAAGGATCCTACCCGTTCCTAAAGCGGTGGCTGTTCGGCATGGAGATCTTCAACCCATTTGGAGAACACATCCACCAGGACTAGGCAGTAATTATAGCCTCCCTGGGCGTTGGGTAGGGGCCCGATGTAGTCGATCTGAATCGACTGCCATGGTCCCTCTACCCTCCTGATGTGTCCCATAGAAACCTTCGTTTTCTGGGGGTCAGAGTTGTCAGCAGCACACACTTGGCAGTCGGCGCAGAACTCGCGGACATCCTCCCTGATTCTCGGCCACCACCCTGCCTGCTCCACACGTTGCCAGGTGGTCTCAGGCCCGGGCTGCCCCGCTCATGGACCCTCATGGGAAAGTTGGAGGAATTCCCTCCTGTGTTGTTGTGGCATTACCCATTGCTCTCCCCTGAACAGCATGCCTTCTTTAATGGTCATGGCTGCTGCGCCGTATCGTCCTTCTACCTTTCCTCCCTTGGTTAGTGCATTTAAAACGGGTCTTAGGACTGGATCCTGGGTTTGAACTGGTTTCAAGTCCACCGCTAATTCCACTCCTGCCCTGTCTGCCGTTCATACCTGCCCCTAACTGCTGCTATGGGGTCCAGGGCGTAAGGATCCCAAAACTTCCCTGTGCGAGCACCCGCCTTAGCCAGCACGTCTGCCTGCTGGTTTCCTTGACCTCGAGGTTCAGTGGTTGAGTGGGCTTTCACATTGTGAATATAATTCTCCCTTTCCTCCCCGAAGGCCGTCATGATCTTTTCCAGCAGGGGCTTGATTGCCAAAGGTCTCCTGACGGCCAAGTACTCCGGACACGAGTTGTATGAAAACATAATATCCGAGCAAATCGTGTACGGTGTAGGTAATTTCTCGGGTGTGTGACCACAAATACCACGGTAGACAGTTCGACATGCTGGGCGCTCATGGTGCTGGGGAGTTTAATAGCCATGGCAATGTACGCCTCTGGGTCATAGACTCCACACCCTGTGAGTCGTTCATCATCAATTGCTGTGCTCGAATCGTCCACGTAGATTTCGCGGCCCGTGGAGACTATCCCAGCCCGAAAACCTACGTTGACTTTCCATACCCTTTCTACAGAGCACTGGTGGGCTGTCCCCAGGTAGATCATGTTAGCTGTTAGCCTTGGCTCGCACAGGCCTTTTACCCTTCGGTCCATCTGGGAGAGAAGTCGGGTCCAGCGAACGATGCGAGCCCTGCTAACTGTCCCATCCTTAATCCTCCCATTCAGGAACATCTGGGTCGGCGTATCGTGGGTGAGGAGTGTGATAGAGGACCCTCCTGTGAAGATTAAAGATCTCTTCACAGCCAGTGAGTGGCCAGTAAGTACCCCTCACAGTTGGAGTATCCCTTTTCCACATCGATGAGTATCCTGGAGGAGTACACCATCGGTCTCAGCTTACCGTGCCGTTCCTACAACAGCACTGTGCGCAGACTGTCTCCGCTAGCTGCCACCTCCAGGAAAAACTCTCTCCCCCGATCAATCGCTCCTCGGGCCGGTGTAGTATGCAGCCTGTAATTGAGTTGTTTAAATGCTACCTCGCAACCCTGGTCTCAATCCCGCTCCACTCCCTTGTGTAGGATCCGGAGCAGAGGGGCTGCTATAGCAGCATAATCCTCAATGAAGAATCTGCTGTGCCCTGTTAGTCCCAGAAAAGATCTCACTCCCGTTACTGAGTTGGGGGCTGGTAATTCCTGTACTGCCTCCCTTCTAGCCTTGTCAAAGGCTCTTTCCCCAGCGCGAACCGTCAGTCCCAGGAACTTTACTTCGATTTGGCCGATCTGCGCTGCCTTGGGGTTAACGTTAAAACCTTCTTCCTTAAGTAGCTCCAGCAGCCCGGCCAGCAGTGGGCCATGCTGCTCACCCTCATCGGTGAATAGGAGCAGCTCGTCCACATACTGGACCAGCTGCCGGGGTCTGCTAAACCCTTCTAGCAGTTCGCCATGCATTGATGAAAAGTGTTGGGGCTGTTGTGAAAGCCCTGGGGCAGGCAGTTCCAGTGTAAAAACGAACTTGCACTGGTCCACCTTCGCAAGGGAATGGACCAAAACCCGTTGGAAATATCCAGCCCCGTGAAGGTGGTTGCGGCTGCTGGGATACTTCCAATGAGGTCGGCGACAGCTACGACCATGGGTGGAAGGCTGGGATGTTTCGGTTGAGTAGCCGGTAGTCCACCGTTGCTCTCCAGGAATTCTCCGGTTACTTAACCGGCCACAGTGGAGAGTTCACATGGGTGGCTATCGGTCTCAATACGCCCTAGTTAACCAAATAACTTATGGTCGTTTCCATGTCTGCCTCTGCTTCCCTGGGGAAATTGTACAGCTTTTGTGGTCGGGTCATGGGGTTCCCACTCATAATGACCTAGATCCGTTTACTCTTCGAAAATCATGTTTGTGAGTGGCAAATGTGGCGAGATGTACTCGCAAAGCAGCCCGCTACTCCACTGGCGTGTTACTGACCAGTAATTCAAGGTCGTAACCCTCCATTTCCTTCATTATACACAGGTTCCCCTTTCTTTGTTTCTCTGGGATGACAGCTACCTCACTTTCATTACCGGTACAGGCTGCCTCTACAGACAATGGCTTCTTCTTCCCACTAGAATCCGGTGACCTATAATAAATTCGGTCCCCAGGATTCCTTTCCCCTACTGCTCCCACTTCATCAGGACACACGTCCACTGAGTGTGCAGTGTTCCTAATTGAATGGACAGCGGGATGGAGAATGACCCAGCCTGTTCATTGCCCGTGAATCTCACTGGGCTGTACGAGGTCCCGTTTGATAGAGGTGAGGCTGTGGTGTCACCTGCATAGACTATGGTGCATGATGCTCCAGTGTCCATACAAGAAGTCCCCTTTACTCTATCCACCTCCATTTCGACATACAGTCGCTTCCAGGCACCGCACACTCGGGACACAGGTCGACAGGCTGCGCTGGTTTTAGTCATAAATCTGGGTGAGATGAGATAGGTGGTATCTCTGTACTGGTGGCCGTGGCTACCTTCCCCGGACCCATTAGTGCCGTTCAGAATGCAGCCACCATGGTCTCAAATGTTTGGGGAGAGAGCGACGGCTCGGTTTTTTGGCTGGGACTGTGGGATTCTTTCCTACCCTGTTCTTCCAGGGATTCCTACAGTCCTTCCTCCAATGCCCAATCTCCCCGCACCCAAAGAAGTTGCGCTTGGTTTCAGAGGGTTACCCGCTTCCTGGTGCCACTCTTTCTTTCCCTGACTGTGTTTTAACTCATGTACCTTTCCCTTGGGTGATGCTCTTCCCCCTTGCATTTCCGATATGCCATGGTCAATTGCCTGATCACTGTTTCCTCGGTGGCTTGCGGGTCCCTTTGGTCAAACCAAAGCTCTGTTCTGGCTGTGAACCGGGGCAGGCTATTCGCCACTATGCTCCGGAGCCATTGTGCCCGTTCTCCCGGTGTAAGGTTAGCCCGGTCGAGAGCCAGACTGCAGGCTCGCTGATACATAGGCCACAGTCTGTCAGCAGAAGCCTGAGGGGTTTCTCCCACGAGCTGCACTGTCTTGTCCACTCGGGAGAAGGGTCTTCCCTCATTTAGACCCATGGCCTCCAGATCTTCATCCCGGACTTCATAATATGTACCCCTGCCCTTTCAGCACTCCGCCGAAAGGGACTGGTACAGCTTGCTGTCCAGGGAAAAAACGAACAGTTTTACCTGCTCTGAATCATCACACCCGCTAATCTCGGCTGCCTGTTCCACTTCCATGAAGTGGACGGAGGGGTCTCCCTTATGTTTAAGCTTACTCAGCTGGCTTACCATCGCCCTCCACTGTTGGGTCGTGTGGGGAACAACGAATTGGCTCTCAAGAACCCCCGGTGCTACACCCACACTCGCTGAACTTTTGCTGCCGGACCAGACACATTGGTCCCGGCTCCGACCCTTTCAGTTCTGTTTCACCGTTCTCTCCCTGCTGCCAAACCGAGTTAAACCCCGGCACCACAGGTGGTGGTGCTCCGTACTCCCTGCCTGCCTGAGCAATTGTCCCTCCCTCCTGCTGCACCAACCGGTTTGTTCCCCGGCGCCACAGGGTGAGACAGAACAGTTTTCTCCTGCTCTTCCAGGTCTGCCCGGGTTGTACCCGGACTTATGAAGCACACCATGCCTCTTGCCCTGGACAAAGCGTGGTTTAAACTTTCAATTTGCTGCTGGGAGAGGCCGTGATCTCCCGACTCAAACCCCTGAGTGCTGATTACTCTGTAGGCTGCCTGGATGTCTTTGACTCTCTCCTCCTGCTCTTTAATTTGACTATTAAGGCGAGCATTCTCTGCTTGCAGTCCTCATTCATTTTACTTAGCCTATGTGACCAGACACTGCATTTAATCCAAACCATTCCTGAACGTCTTCTCTGTGTAAAGCCTTTCCTCGTTGTGCTCATGAAACTCTCTCATTAACCTTTCCCCTATGATTGTCTGTGCACTAGACTGTTCCTCTGCCGCTCTCAGTTCAGCCCTTAGTTTCTCTACTGTCAAATCTAAGAGTTGGACCTGTTTATGCAGACATACTAGTCAAATTGCCTTTTCAACTGCCTTTTTGTGAGTTTGACCCTCTGTCCACTGGGCTGCAGCGTCCCCTGGACGCTCAGCACTCAACAGATCGCGGACCCACTTCTTTGGTCCATTCACTCTTTTGACCACATAGGAAGCAATCCTCGCTTCCATTTTACTTCTTTTCTCACAACCAAAGTCTGTCTCCTCTCATCCCTTTTGCAACAGTCCCTTTGTGGTCGCCATTATGTAGGATTGGTTTTTGGTCAGGTTTCTCTGACACCCTGGCGTTTTCGAGGCGCCCCACACCCTGGATTCTAGAATATGGACCGATTTGGGGGTTGTGAGAAACTGAGACAGAGTCAGTTGCGTACGATGTAAAACTGGTTTTATTGTGTTCAGATAGAGTAAAAAGGCACGTTTTTAATAATCACAGTAAGCAGTTACAAATAGGGAGAAATGGCAACTCAAATGCTGTATATTTGGGAAGAACACATAACACATATAACAGATTAAAAGAACACACTCCTCGCACCTCCCAAATACTTCTGCACTAAACCTGGAAGGGGAAAACACACCAGAACATCAACAGCTAGTAACAGTAAGAAAAACTCCAACCTCCCAGACCCACGATCTAGCTAGGTTAGAACTCTGGGGTTTCAGGGACCATGCTCAACAATTCCCTTTTGTCAGTTCCAACTCCAGGGTTTGCCTTAGTTGTCCTGGTCGTATCGGACTTGTGGGCTGAGTATTCACTTTTCCTTGGTCAGGGTAGTCTTAAAAGTTCAGATAGGTAATGTTTTACCCCTTGGTAGCGTTGGACCAGCTTGTAGAGTGGAAGCAATGTTCGGTTTTTCTTCGGTTTTGTCGCGTTGCTTCTCGTTGATGATTCGATTGGTCGCGACAGTCTGGAACTTTCCGAGAGTTGTTGTGAAAACATGTTTGCTGTCGTGGTGCTGTCCTTTTCAGTTTTAAAGATTCTACACGCCGATATTTCGGGGTACCACTTTTCGAGGCTGGGGTTAAACTTATGCCACGAGACTGCGACATGAAGAGTGTCACGAGGCGCACCCTTAAATGCCAAACAGGCCTTCAGTTATACTAAAACAGGCTTCCTTATCTTCGCTCCTAATGAGTTCTTGGGCTTTGTTTAAACTGTTCTGTCCATTGAGTTTCAAATGTCTCCTTTGTCAGTGTTTTTGGTGGGCTAGTCAGCAGTAACTCGATTAGGGTGTGATAATGTGCTATCACTGGTTTTGCACTGTTTTAGGATTGTCCCGTTTCCTGGACATCGAGTTGTGCCCATGATTTCCAGAGTGGTTAATTGGGTAATTGGCTTTTTGCATAAATGGATGAGTTCTGTAGTTTAGATAATGGCTAGTAATTTGATTATTTTTTAGGTGGTGAATTGTTGCTGCATAGCTCCCCACGACAGTCTGAGATCCTTAACACACGAATTTGATTCATAGAGGTTAGCCTCACCTCCTGTATTCGGTAACTCTTTTTCACAGGCAAAATGTTGTGGAATCTTAACATTGATATTCTCCTTCCCATTGATGTTTAGGGGATCTTAGGCCTCTGTAACTTAGGTCCATTTTGAAATCGATTTCCAAAAAGTCCTAACGCTGGCAGGGCAGAGGGAGAGGGGCGGGGGGGGGGGGAGAGCCGCGGGGGGTTTCCATGAGGTTGGCTTCCTTTTGTATTTCTCCTTTTAAACATAGATCTTCAATTGAAAAACCAACGCTCATTTTTAACAGTCCATTTTAATTAATTTTCAGGGAGAGGGAATCATGTGAATTTTACGCAACCCATCAACAGTGTTAACAGTCCTGTCCCAGAGGGATCACAGTCCAGTTCCACAGGGCTCACAGTCCAGTCCCACAGGGATCACATTCCCGTCCCACAGGGATAGCAGTCCAGTCCCACTGGATCACAGTCCTGTCCCACAGGGATCACAGTCCACTCTCACAGGATCCACAGTCCAGTCACAGAGGGATTGCAGTCCAGTCCCATTGGATCACAGTCCTGTCCCATAGAGATCACAGTCCTGTACCACAGGGATCACAGTCCAGTCCCACAGGGATCACAGTCCAGACCCATAAGCATCACATGCCAGTCCCACAGGGATCACAGTCCAGTCCCACAGAGATCACGTTCCAATATCAGAGTGATCACAGTCCAGTCCCACAGAGCGGGTGTACAGTCCCACAGGGATCACAGTCCAGTCCCACACGGATCACAGACCTGCCCACAGGGGTCAGAGTCCAGTGCCATCGGGGTCAGATTCCAGTGCCACAAGGGTCAGAGTCCAGTGCCACAGGGGTCACAGTCCAGTGCCACAGGGAACGCAGTCCAATCCCACAGTGATCACCGTCCTGTCCCACAAGGATGTCATTCCAGTCCCACAGGTATCACAGTCAAGTCCAACAGTGATCACAGTCCATTCCCACAGGGGTCACAGTCCAGTACCACAGAGATCACAGTCCAGCCCCACAGGGATCACAGTCCAGTCCCACAGGGATCACAGTCCAGTTCCACAGGGGTCACTGTCTAGTCCCACAGTGATCACAGTCCAGTCCCACAGGGATCACAATCCGGTCCGACGGGGATAACAGTCCAGTCGCACAGGGATCACAGTCCAGTCCCGAAGCGATCACAGTCCAGTCCCACATGGATCACATTCCAGTCCCGAAGGGATAACAGTCCAGTGCCACAGTGAACACATCCAATCCCACATGATCACCGTCTTGCCCCACAAGTATCACAGTCCAGTGCCACAGGGGTCAGAGTACAGTGCCACAGGGTTCACAGTCCATTACACAGGTTCACAGTTTAATCCCACATTGTTCACCGTCCTGTCCTACAAGGATCTCATTCCTGTCCCACAGGTATCACAGTCCAGTCCCACAGGGGTCACAGTCCAGACGAACAAGGATCACAGTCCAGTCGAACATGGATCATAGTGAAGTCTCACATGGATCACAGTTCAGCGCCACAGGGTTTACAGTCCAGGCACACTGGGGTCACATTCCTGTCTCACAGGGATCAAAGTCTAGTCTCACGGCGATCAATGTCCAGTCCCACGGGGATCACAGCCCTGCCCACAGTGGTCAGAGTCCAGTAACACAGGGGTCAGAGTCCAGTGCCACAGGGTTCACAGACCAATCCCACAGTGATCACCGTCCTGTCCCACAAGGATCTCATTCCTGTCCCACAGGGATTATATTTCAGTCCCACAGGGATCACAGTCCATTCCCAAAGAGATCAAAGTCCAGTCCCACAGGGATCACAGTCCTGTCCCACAGGGATCACAGTCCAGTCCCGAAAGAATCACAGTCCAGTCCCACACGGATCACAGTCCAGTCCCGAAGGGATCACAGTCCAGTCCACAGGGATCACAGTCCAGTCCCACAGGTTCACAGTCCAGTCCCACAGGGATAACAGTCCAATCCCACAGTGATCACAGTCCAGTCCCACAAGTTCACAGTCCAGTCCCACACGGGTAACAGTCCAATCTCACAGGGATCACAATCCAGTCCCGAAGGGATCACAGTCCAGTCATCAGAGGAATCTCAGTCCAGTCCTACAGGGATCAAAGTCCAGTCCCACAAGGATTACAGTCCAGTCCCACAGGGATCAGAGTCCCGTCCCACCGGGATCACATTCCAGTCCCACAGGGATCACAGTCCATTGCCACAGGGATCACAGTCCTATCCCTCAGGGATCACAGTCCAGTCCCACAGGGATCACAATCCAGTCCCACAGGGGACACAGTCCAGTCGCACAGGGTTCACATCCAGTCCCACAGGGATCACAGTTCTATCCCACAGGGGTCACAGTCAGTCCGACAGGGATCACAGTCCAGTCTGACAGGATCACAGTCCAGTCCAACAGGTGTCACATCCAGTCCCAGAGGCGTCACAGTCCAGTCTCCCAGGTGTCACAGTCCAGTCCCACAGAGATCACAGTCCAGTCCCACAGGGGTCACAGTCCAGTCCCACAGGGATCACTGTCCAGTCCCACAGAGTTCACAGTCCAGTCCCACACGGGTTACGTCCATTCGCACACGTGTCACATTCCAGTCGCACAATGGTCACAGTCAAGTCCCAATGGGGTCACAGTTCAGTCCCACAGGGATCACTGTCCAGTCCCACAGAGTTCACAATCCAGTCCCAAAGTGGTCACATTTCTGTCCCACAGGTTCACAGTCCAGTCCCACAGGGGTCACAGTCCAGTCCCAAAGGGGTCACAGTCCAGTCCCACAGGGGACACTGTCCAGTACCACAGAGGTTACAGTCCAGTCCCACAGGGGTCACAGTCCAGTGCAACGGGGATCACAGACCAGTGCCACAGGGATCACAGTCCAGCCCCACAGGGGTCACAGTCCAGTCCCACAGAGTTCACAGTCCAGTCCCACTTGGGATACGTCCATTCGCACACGTGTCACATTCCAGTCGCACAAGTGTCACAGTCCAGTCCCACAGGGGTCACAGTGCAGTCCCACAGGGGACACAATCTAGTACCACAGGGGTGACAGTCCAGTCCCACAGTGGTCACAGTCCAGTACCACAGGTGTCACAATCCAGTCCCACAGGGGTCATACTCCAGTACCACAGGGATAACAGTCCAGTCTCACATGGATGACAATCCATTCCAACCGGGATCACAGTCCAGTCCCACAGGGATCACAGTCCAGTCCCACAGGGATCAAGTCCAGTCCCACAGAGCGGGTGTACAGTCCCACAGGGAACACAGTCCAGTCCCAGACGGATCACAGACCTGCCCACGGGGGTCAGAGTCCAGTGCCATCGGGGTCAGATTCCAGTGCCACAGGGGTCAGAGTCCAGTGCCACAGGGGTCAGAGTCCAGTGCCACAGGGAACACAGTCCAATCCCACAGCTATCACAGTCCTGTTCCACAAGGATGACATTCCGGTCCCACAGGTATCACATACAAGTCCAACAGTGATCACAGTCCATTCCCACAGGGATCACAGTCCAGTAGCACAGGGATCACAGTCCAGTTCCACAGGGATCACATCCAGTCCCACAGGGATCACAGTCCAGTTCCACAGGGGTCCCAGTCCAGTCCCACAGGGATCACAGTACCGTTCCACACGGATCACAGTCCAGTCCGACTGGGATAACAGTCCAGTCCCACAGCGATCACAGTCCAGTCCCGAAGCGTTCACAGTCCAGTCCCACATGGATCACAGTCTAGTCCCGAAGGGATAACAGTCCAGTGCCACAGGGAACACAATCCAATCCCACATGATCACCGTCTTGCCCCACAAGGATCACAGTCCTGTCACACAGGGTACAGAGTGCAGTCACGCAAGGATCACAGTCCAGACCCACAGGAATCGCAGTTCAGTCCCAATGGGATTACAGTCCTGTCCAACTGTGCGGGTGTCCAGTCCTACAAGGATCACAGCCCTGCCCACAATGGTAAGAGTCCAGTAACACAGCGGTCGGAGTCCAGTGCCACAGGGTTCACAGTCCAGTCACACAGGGTACTCAGTCCAATCCCACATTGATCACCGTCCTGTCCCACAGGGATAACAGTCCAGTCCCGAAAGAATCACAGTCCAGTCCCACAGGGATCGCAGTCCAGTCCCGAAGGGATCACAGTCCAGTCCCACAGGGAACACAGTCCAGTCCCACATGTTCACAGTCCAGTTCCACAGGGAAAGCAGTCCAATCGCAAAGTGATCACAGTCCAGTCCCACAAGTTCACAGTCCAGTCCCACAGGGATTACATTCCAGTCCCACAGGGATAACAGTCCAGTCCCACAGGGATCACAGTCCTATCCCTCAGGGATCACAGTTCGGTCCCACAGGGATCACAATCCAGTCCCACAGGGGACACAGTCCAGTCGCACAGGGTTCACAGTCCAGTCCCACAGGGATCACAGTCCGATCCCACAGGGGTCACAGTCCAGTCCGACAGGGATCACAGTCCAGTCCAACAGGTGTCACAGTCCAGTCCCAGAGGGATCACAGACCAGTCTCTCAGGGGTCGTGTCCAGTCCCACAGGGATCACTGTCCAGTCCCACAGAGTTCACAGTCCAGTCCCACAGGGATCACTGTCCAGTCCCACAGAGTTCACAGTCCTATCCCACACGGGTTACGTCTATTCGCACACGTGTCACATTCCAGTCGCACAAGGGTCACAGTCCAGTTCCAATGGGGTCACAGTCTAGTCTCAAGGGGATCACAGTCCAGACGCACAGAGTTCACTGTCCAGTCCCACAGGGATCACAGTCCAGTCCCACAGGGGTCACAGTCCAGTCCCTCACGGATCACTGTCCAGTCCCACAGACTTCACAGTCCAGTCCCACTGGGGTCACAGTCCAGTTCCACAGGGGTCACATTCCAGTCCCACAGAGGTTACAGTCCAGTCGCACAGGGGTCACAGTCCAGTGCAACACGGATCACAGTCCAGTGCCACAGGGATCACAATCCAGTCCCACAGGGATCACAGTCCAGTCCCACAGGGATCGCAGTCCAGTCCCACAGGGGTCACAGTCCAGTCGCACAGGGGTCACAGTCCAGTCCCACAGGGGACACAGTCCAGTCCCACAGGGATCACAGTCCTGTCCCACAGGGATAACAGTCCTGTCCCTCAGGGATCACAGTCCAGTCCAGAAGCGATCACAGTCCAGTCCTACAGGGATCACAGTCCAGTCCCGAAGGGATAACAGTCCAGTGCCACAGGGAACACAGTCCAATCCCACAGTGATCACCGTCCTGTCCCACAAGGATCACAGTCCAGTCACACAGGGGTCACAGTGCAGTCACGCAAGGAACACATTCCAGTCCCACAGGAATCACAGTCCAGTCCCAATGGGATTACATTCCTGTCCCACAGTGCGGGTGTCCAATCCCACAAAGATCACAGTCCTGCCCACAGGGGTCAGAGTACAGTGCCACAGTGTTCACAGTCCAGTACACAGGTAACACAGTTTAATCCCACTTTGATCACAGTCCTGTCTCACAAGGATCTCATTCCTGTCCCACAGGGATCACAGTCCAGTCCAGCAGGGGTCACAGTCCATTCCCACAGGGATCACAATCCAGTCCGACAGGGGTCACAGTCCATTCCCACAGGGATCACAATCCAGTTCCACAGGGATCACAGTCCTGTCCAACAGGGGTCACAGTCCATTTTACAGGAATCACAATCCAGTTCCACAGGGATCAGAGTCCAGTCCGACAGGGGTCACAGTCCAGTCCCACAGGGATCACAGTCCAGTCCCACAGGGATCGCAGTCCAGTCCCACAGGGGTTACTGTAAAGTCCCACAAAGATCACAGTCCAGTCCCACAGGGATCGCAGTCCAGACCCACAGGGGTCACAGTCCAGTCCCACAGAGATCACAGTCAAGTCCCACAGGGTTTACAGTTCAGGCCCACTGCGGTCACATTCTTGTCTCGGAGGGATCAAAGTCTCTTCTCACGGGGATCAATGTCCAGTCCCACAGGGATCACAGCCCTGCCCACAGTGGTCAGAGTCCAGTGACACAGGGTTCACAGTCCAGTCACACAGGAAACTCTGTCCAATCCCAGAGTGATCACCGTCCTGTCCCACAAGGATCTCATTCCTGTCCCACAGGGATCATATTTCAGTCACACAGGGATCACAGTCCATTCCCAAAGAGATGTAATCCAGTCCCACAGGGATCACAGTCCTGTCTCACAGGGGTCACAGTGCAGTCCCGAAGGAATCACAGTCCAGTCCCACAGGGATCACAGTCCAGTCCCACAGGTTCACAGTCCAGTCCTACAGGGATTACAGTCCAATCCAACAGGGATCACAATCCAGTCCCGAAGGATCACAGTCCAGTCATCAGAGGAATCTCAGTCCAGTCCCACAGCGATCACAGTCCGGTCCCACAAGGTTCACAGTCAAGTCCCACAGGGATCACAGTCCAGTCCCACAGGGGATACAGTCCAGTCCCACAGGGGTCACAGTCTAGTCCCAAAGTGGACACAGTCCAGTACCACAGGGATCACAATCCAATCCCACACGCGTCACAGTCAAGTCCCACAGGGATCACAGTCCAGTCCCACAGGATCACAGTCCAGTCCCACAGGGGTCACAATCCAGTCCCACAGGGGTCGCAGTCCAGTACCACAGGGGTCACAGTCCAGTACCACAGGGGTTACAGTCCTGCCCCTAAGGGATAACAGTCCAGTCCCACAGGGGCACAGTCCAGTCCCACAGGGGTCACAGTCTAGTCCCACAGGGGTCACAGTCCAGTCCCATAGGGGTCACAGTCCAGTCCCACAGGGGTCACAGTCAAGTCCCACAGGGATCACAGTCAAGTCCCTCAGGGATCACAGTCCCGTCCCACAGGGATCACAGTCCAGTCCCACAGGGATCACAGTCCAGTCCCAAAGGGGATACAGTCCAGTCCCACAGAGGTCACAGTCAAGTCCCAAAGAGGACACAGTCCAGTACCACAGGGGTTACAGTCCAGTCCCACAGGGGTCACAGTCGAGTCCCACATGGGTCACACTCCAGTACCACAGGGGTTACAATCCAGTCCCACATGGATCACAATCCATTCGAACAGGGATCACAGTCCAGTCCCACAGGGATCACGATCCAATCCCACAGGGGTCGCAGTCCATTCCCACTGGGATCACAATCCAGTCCCACAGGGATCACAGTCCTGTCCAACAGGGGTCACAGTCCATTCCCACAGGGATCACAATCCAGTCCCACAGGGATCACAGTCCAGTCCCACAGGGATCGCAGTCCAGTCCCACAGGGGTCACAGTCCAGTCCCACAGGGAGCACAGTCCAGTCCCACAGGGATTGCAATCCAGTCCCACATGGGTCATACTCCAGTCCCACAGGGGTCACAGACTAGTCCCAAAGAGGACACGGTCCAGTACCACAGGGGTTACAGTCCAGTCCCACAGGGGTCACAGTCGAGTCCCACATAGGTCACACTCCAGTACCACAGGGGTTACAGTCCAGTCCCACATGGATCACAGTCCAGTCCCACATGGATCACAATCCAGTCCAACAGTATCACAGTCCAATCCCACAGGGATCAGAGTCCTGTCCCACAGGGATAACAGTCCTGTCCCACAGGGATCATAGACCAGTCCAGAAGCGATCACAGTCCATTCCCACAGGGATCACAGTCCAGTCCCGAAGGGATATCAGTCCAGTGCCACAGGGAACACAGTCCAATCCCACAGTGATCACCGTCCTTTCCCACAAGCATCACAGTCCAGTCACAAAGGGGTCACAGTGCAGTCACGCAAGGAACACAGTCCAGTCCCACAGGGATCACAGTCCAGTCCCAATGAGATTACAGTCCTGTCCCTCAGTGCGGGTGTCCAATCCTACAAGGATCACAGTTCTGCCCACAGGTGTCAGAGTACAGTGCCACAGTGTTCACAGTCCAGTACACAGGTAACACAGTTTAATCCCACTTTGATCACAGTCCTGTCCCACAAGGATCTCATTCCCGTCCCACAGGGATCACAGTCCAGTCCAGCAGGTGTCACAGTCCATTTCCACAGGGATCACAATCCAGTCCGACAGGGGTCACAGTCCATTCCCACAGGGATCACAATCCAACCCCACAGGGATCACAGTCCTGTCCAACAGGGGTCACAGTCCATTCCCACAGGGATCACAATCCAGTCCCACAGGGATCACAGTCCAGTCCAGCAGGGGTCACAGTCCATTTCCACAGGGATCACAATCCAGTCCGACAGGGGTCACAGTCCATTCCCACAGGGATCACAATCCAGTCCCACAGGGATCGCAGTCCTGTCCCACAGGGGTTACTGTACACTCCCACAAAGATCACAGTCCAGTCCCACAGGGATCGCAGTCCAGTCCCACAGGGGTCACAGTCCAGTCCCACAGGAATCACATGTCAAGTCCCACAGGGTTTACAGTTCAGGCCCACTGCGGTCACATTCCTATCTCACAGGGATCAAAGTCTAGTCTCACGGGGATCAATCTCCAGTCCCACAGGGATCACTGCCCTGCCCACAGTGGTCAGAGTCCAGTGACACAGGGTTCACAGTCCAGTCACACAGGAAACTCATTCCAATCCCAGAGTGATCACCGTCCTGTCCCACAAGGATCTCATTCATGTCCCACAGGCATCATATTTCAGTCACACATGGATCACAGTCCATTCCCAAAGAGAACAAAGTCCAGTCCCACAGGGATCACAGCCCTGTCCCACAGGGTTCACAGTCCAGTCCCGAAGGAATCACAGTCCAGTCCCACAGGGATCACAGTCCAGTCCCACAGGGATTATAGTCCAATCCCACAGGGATCACAATTCAGTCCCGAAGGGATCACAGTCCAGTCATCAGAGGAATCTCAGTCCAGTCCCACAGGGATCACAGTCCGGTCCCACAAGGATCACAGTCAAGTCCCTCACGGATCACAGTCCCGTCCCACAGGGATCACAGTCCAATCCCACAGGGATCACAGTCCAGTCCCACAGGGGATAAAGTCCAGTCCCACAGGGGTCACAGTCTAGTCCCAAAGAGGACACAGTCCAGTACCACAGGGGTTACAGTCCAGTCCCACAGGGGTCACAGTCGAGTCCCACATGGGTCACACTCCAGTACCACAGGGGTTACAGTCCAAACCCACATGGATCACAATCCAGTCCAACAGGGATCACAGTCCAGTCCCACAGGGATCACAATCCAATCCCACACGGGTCACAGTCAAGTCCCACAGGGATCACAGTCCAGTCCCACAGGTTCACAGTCCAGTCCCACAGGGGTCACAATCCAGTCCCACAAGGGTCGCAGTCCAGTACCACATGGGTCACAGTCCAGTACTACAGGGGTTACAGTACCTGCCCCAAAGGGATAAAAGTGCAGTCCCACAGGGGTTACAGTCCAGTCCAACAGGGGTCAGAGTCCAGTCCCACAGGGGTCACAGTCCAGTCCCATAGGGGTCACAGTCCAGTCCCAGAGGGGTCACAGTCAAGTCCCGCAGGGATCACAGTCCAGTCCCACAGGGGATACAGTCCAGTCCCACAGGGGTCACAGTCTAGTCCCAAAGTGGACACAGTCCAGTACCACAGGGGTTACAGTCCAGTCCCACAGGGGTCACAGTCGAGTCCCACATAGGTCACACTCCAGTACCACAGGGGTTACAGTCCAGTCCCACATGGATCACAGTCCAGTCCCACATGGATCACAATCCAGTCCAACAGAGATCACAGTCCAATCCCACAGGGATCAGAGTCCTGTCCCACAGGGATAACAGTCCTGTCCCACAGGGATCATAGACCAGTCCAGAAGCGATCACAGTCCATTCCCACAGGGATCACAGTCCAGTCCCGAAGGGATATCAGTCCAGTGCCACAGGGAACACAGTCCAATCCCACAGTGATCACCGTCCTGTCCCACAAGCATCACAGTCCAGTCACAAAGGGGTCACAGTGCAGTCACGCAAGGAACACAGTCCAGTCCCACAGGGATCACAGTCCAGTCCCAATGAGATTACAGTCCTGTCCCTCAGTGCGGGTGTCCAATCCTACAAGGATCACAGTTCTGCCCACAGGTGTCAGAGTACAGTGCCACAGTGTTCACAGTCCAGTACACAGGTAACACAGTTTAATCCCACTTTGATCACAGTCCTGTCCCACAAGGATCTCATTCCCGTCCCACAGGGATCACAGTCCAGTCCAGCAGGTGTCACAGTCCATTTCCACAGGGATCACAATCCAGTCCGACAGGGGTCACAGTCCATTCCCACAGGGATCACAATCCAGTCCCACAGGGATCACAGTCCAGTCCAGCAGGGGTCACAGTCCATTTCCACAGGGATCACAATCCAGTCCGACAGGGGTCACAGTCCATTCCCACAGGGATCACAATCCAGTCCCACAGGGATCGCAGTCCTGTCCCACAGGGGTTACTGTACACTCCCACAAAGATCACAGTCCAGTCCCACAGGGATCGCAGTCCAGTCCCACAGGGGTCACAGTCCAGTCCCACAGGAATCACATGTCAAGTCCCACAGGGTTTACAGTTCAGGCCCACTGCGGTCACATTCCTATCTCACAGGGATCAAAGTCTAGTCTCACGGGGATCAATCTCCAGTCCCACAGGGATCACTGCCCTGCCCACAGTGGTCAGAGTCCAGTGACACAGGGTTCACAGTCCAGTCACACAGGAAACTCATTCCAATCCCAGAGTGATCACCGTCCTGTCCCACAAGGATCTCATTCATGTCCCACAGGCATCATATTTCAGACACACATGGATCACAGTCCATTCCCAAAGAGAACAAAGTCCAGTCCCACAGGGATCACAGCCCTGTCCCACAGGGTTCACAGTCCAGTCCCGAAGGAATCACAGTCCAGTCCCACAGGGATCACAGTCCAGTCCCACAGGGATTATAGTCCAATCCCACAGGGATCACAATCCAGTCCCGAAGGGATCACAGTCCAGTCATCAGAGGAATCTCAGTCCAGTACCACAGGGATCACAGTCCGGTCCCACAAGGATCACAGTCAAGTCCCTCACGGATCACAGTCCCGTCCCACAGGGATCACAGTCCAATCCCACAGGGATCACAGTCCAGTCCCACAGGGGATAAAGTCCAGTCCCACAGGGGTCACAGTCTAGTCCCAAAGAGGACACAGTCCAGTACCACAGGGGTTACAGTCCAGTCCCACAGGGGTCACAGTCGAGTCCCACATGGGTCACACTCCAGTACCACAGGGGTTACAGACCAGTCCCACATGGATCACAATCCAGTCCAACAGGGATCACAGTCCAGTCCCACAGGGATCACAATCCAATCCCACACGGGTCACAGTCAAGTCCCACAGGGATCACAGTCCAGTCCCACAGGTTCACAGTCCAGTCCCACAGAGGTCACAATCCAGTCCCACAAGGGTCGCAGTCCAGTACCACATGGGTCACAGTCCAGTACTACAGGGGTTACAGTCCTGCCCCAAAGGGATAAAAGTGCAGTCCCACAGGGGTTACAGTCCAGTCCAACAGGGGTCAGAGTCCAGTCCCACAGGGGTCACAGTCCAGTCCCATAGGGGTCACAGTCCAGTCCCAGAGGGGTCACAGTCAAGTCCCGCAAGGATCACAGTCCAGTCCCACAGGGGATACAGTCCAGTCCCACAGGGGTCACAGTCTAGTCCCAAAGTGGACACAGTCCAGTACCACAGGGGTTACAGTCCAGTCCCACAGGGGTCACAGTCGAGTCCCACATAGGTCACACTCCAGTACCACAGGGGTTACAGTCCAGTCCCACATGGATCACAGTCCAGTCCCACATGGATCACAATCCAGTCCAACAGAGATCACAGTCCAATCCCACAGGGATCAGAGTCCTGTCCCACAGGGATAACAGTCCTGTCCCACAGGGATCATAGACCAGTCCAGAAGCGATCACAGTCCATTCCCACAGGGATCACAGTCCAGTCCCGAAGGGATATCAGTCCAGTGCCACAGGGAACACAGTCCAATCCCACAGTGATCACCGTCCTGTCCCACAAGCATCACAGTCCAGTCACAAAGGGGTCACAGTGCAGTCACGCAAGGAACACAGTCCAGTCCCACAGGGATCACAGTCCAGTCCCAATGAGATTACAGTCCTGTCCCTCAGTGCGGGTGTCCAATCCTACAAGGATTACAGTTCTGCCCACAGGTGTCAGAGTACAGTGCCACAGTGTTCACAGTCCAGTACACAGGTAACACAGTTTAATCCCACTTTGATCACAGTCCTGTCCCACAAGGATCTCATTCCCGTCCCACAGGGATCACAGTCCAGTCCAGCAGGTGTCACAGTCCATTTCCACAGGGATCACAATCCAGTCCGACAGGGGTCACAGTCCATTCCCACAGGGATCACAATCCAACCCCACAGGGATCACAGTCCTGTCCAACAGGGGTCACAGTCCATTCCCACAGGGATCAAAATCCAGTCCCTCAGGGATCACAGTCCAGTCCAGCAGGGGTCACAGTCCATTTCCACAGGGATCACAATCCAGTCCGACAGGGGTCACAGTCCATTCCCACAGGGATCACAATCCAGTCCCACAGGGATCGCAGTCCTGTCCCACAGGGGTTACTGTACACTCCCACAAAGATCACAGTCCAGTCCCACAGGGATCGCAGTCCAGTCCCACAGCGGTCACAGTCCAGTCCCACAGGGATCACATGTCAAGTCCCACAGGGTTTACAGTTCAGGCCCACTGCGGTCACATTCCTATCTCACAGGGATCAAAGTCTAGTCTCACGGGGATCAATGTCCAGTCCCACAGGGATCACTGCCCTGCCCACAGTGGTCAGAGTCCAGTGACACAGGGTTCACAGTCCAGTCACACAGGAAACTCATTCCAATCCCAGAGTGATCACCGTCCTGTCCCACAAGGATCTCATTCATGTCCCACAGGCATCATATTTCAGTCACACATGGATCACAGTCCATTCCCAAAGAGAACAAAGTCCATTCCCACAGGGATCACAGCCCTGTCCCACAGGGTTCACGGTCCAGTCCCGAAGGAATCACAGTCCAGTCCCACAGGGATCACAGTCCAGTCCCACAGGGATTATAGTCCAATCCCACAGGGATCACAATCCAGTCCCGAAGGGATCACAGTCCAGTCATCAGAGGAATCTCAGTCCAGTCCCACAGGGATCACAGTCCGGTCCCACAAGGATCACAGTCAAGTCCCTCACGGATCACAGTCCCGTCCCACAGGGATCACAGTCCAATCCCACAGGGATCACAGTCCAGTCCCACAGGGGATAAAGTCCAGTCCCACAGGGGTCACAGTCTAGTCCCAAAGAGGACACAGTCCAGTACCACAGGGGTTACAGTCCAGTCCCACAGGGGTCACAGTCGAGTCCCACATGGGTCACACTCCAGTACCACAGGGGTTACAGTCCAGTCCCACATGGATCACAATCCAGTCCAACAGGGATCACAGTCCAGTCCCACAGGGATCACAATCCAATCCCACACGGGTCACAGTCAAGTCCCACAGGGATCACAGTCCAGTCCCACAGGTTCACAGTCCAGTCCCACAGGGGTCACAATCCAGTCCCACAAGGGTCGCAGTCCAGTACCACATGGGTCACAGTCCAGTACTACAGGGGTTACAGTCCTTCCCCAAAGGGATAAAAGTGCAGTCCCACAGGGGTTACAGTCCAGTCCAACAGGGGTCAGAGTCCAGTCCCACAGGGGTCACAGTCCAGTCCCATAGGGGTCACAGTCCAGTCCCACAGGGGTCACAGTCAAGTCCCGCAGGGATCACAGTCCAGTCTCACAGGGGATACAGTCCAGTCCCACAGGGGTCACAGTCTAGTCCCAAAGTGGACACAGTCCAGTACCACAGGGGTTACAGTCCAGTCCCACAGGGGTCACAGACGAGTCCCACATGGGTCACACTCCAGTACCACAGGGGTTACAGTCCAGTCCCACATGGATCACAATCCAGTCCAACAGGGATCACAGTCCAGTCCCAAATGGGATCACAATCCAATCCCACACGGGTCACAGTCAAGTCCCACAGGGATCACAGTCCAGTCCCACAGGGTCACAGTCCAGTCCCACAGGGGTCACAATCTAGTCCCACAGGGGTCGCAGTCCAGTACCACAGGGGTCACAGTCCAGTAGCACAGGGGTTACAGTCCTGCCCCAAAGGGATAACAGTCCAGTCCCACAGGGGCACAGTCCAGTCCCACAGGGGTCACAGTCTAGTCCCACAGGGGTCACAGTCCAGTCCCATAGGGGTCATAGTCCAGTCCCACAGGGGTCACAGTCAAGTCCCACAGGGATCACAGTCCAGTCCCACAGGGATCACAGTCCGGTCCCACAAGGATCACAGTCAAGTCCCTCAGGGATCACAGTCCCGTCCCACAGGGATCACAGTCCAGTCCCACAGGGATCACAGTCCAGTCCCAATGGGGATACAGTCCAGTCCCACAGAGGTCACAGTCAAGTCCCAAAGAGGACACAGTCCAGTACCACAGGGGTTACAGTCCAGTCCCACAGGGGTCACAGTCGAGTCCCACATGGGTCACACTCCAGTACCACAGGGGTTACAGTCCAGTCCCACATGGATCACAATACATTCGAACAGGGATCACAGTCCAGTCCCACAGGGATCACGATCCAATCCCACAGGGGTCACAGTCCATTCCCACTGGGATCACAATCCAGTCCCACAGGGATCACAGTCCTGTCCAACAGGGGTCACAGTCCATTCCCACAGGGATCACAATCCAGTCCCACAGGGATCACAGTCCAGTCCCACAGGGATCGCAGTCCAGACGCACAGGGGTCACAGTCCAGTCCCACAGGGATCACAGTCAAGTCCCACAGGGTTTATAGTTCAGGCCCACTCCGGTCACATTCCTGTCTCACAGGGATCAAAGTCTAGTCTCACGGGGATCAATATCCAGTCCCACAGGGATCACTGCCCTGCCCACAGTGGTCAGAGTCCAGTGACACAGGGTTCACAGTCCAGTCACACAGGAAACTCATTCCAATCCCAGAGTGATCACCGTCCTGTCCCACAAGGATCTCATTCATGTCCCACAGGCATCATATTTCAGTCACACAGCGATCACAGTCCATTCCCAAAGAGAACAAAGTCCAGTCCCACAGGGATCACAGTCCTGTCCCACAGGGTTCACAGTCCAGTCCCGAAGGAATCACAGTCCAGTCCCACAGGGATCACAGTCCAGTCCCACAGGGATTACAGTCCAATCCCAAAGGGATCACAATCCAGTCCCGAAGGGATCACAGTTCAGTCATCAGAGGAATCTCAGTCCAGTCCCACAGGGCTCACAGTCCGGTCCCACAAGGATCACAGTCAAGTCCCTCACGGATCACAGTCCCGTCCCACAGGCATCACAGTCCAATCCCACAGGGATCACAGTCCAGTCCCACAGGGGATACAGTCCAGTCCCACAGGGGTCACAGTCTAGTCCCAAAGAGGACACAGTCCAGTACCACAGGGGTTACAGTCCAGTCCCACAGGAGTCACAGTCGAGTCCCACATGGGTCACACTCCAGTACCACAGGGGTTACAGTCCAGTCCCACATGGATCACAATCCAATCCCACACGGGTCACAGTCAAGTCCCACAGGGATCACAGTCCAGTCCCACAGGGTCACAGTGCAGTCCCACAGGGGTCACAATTCAGTCCCACAAGGGTCGCAGTCCAGTACCACATGGGTCACAGTCCAGTACTACAGGGGTTACAGTCCTGCCCCAAAGGGATAACAGTCCAGTCCCACA